>NW_020956328.1:18709-21462 GCF_003031625.1 Empidonax traillii | reverse complement strand
CTGCTTGAACTGCTAAGAAAAACTTGTTCTGTTCTGCTTACTGGACTTAAACCTAAGAAGAATACCAGAAATGCTATACAGTCAACCTAAAGGCCATAAATTAAGCTAAGGTAGTCGTTTGGATAGGAGAAATAGGCCTGGAGCCAAGGTTTTTTCCAAGCATCAGTGAGTGGGGCAAGAACAATTGAAAGAGAAGTCAAAGCAAGGAAGAAGAGAAATAGACCCCCGATTTGAGGAGGAAGGCCGGAACGACCACTACCAAGAGAAGAATCTGAAAAGCACCACCCTAATTTCTGCCCGAACTCTGCCTATTATCACTATGCATGATTAGATGTTCTAATCACATGAATATGTATGTTAAGATGTTGTAATCGTGGAATTAGACTGCATAAATTACCCTGTTTTGCATCGATGCCTTTGAGCAAGTTTGTCCAGTAAAAGCTGGCTTGCTCCCAACGTTGTCTTAATAAATACCTTGCTGCTTAAAGAAAAAAAAGTCTCTGAGCAGTTTACATTCTGAGGTTTTTCAGCATCACAGGCTGAACAAACCAAGTGACCTCAGCCACTCCTCATATGGTTTCCCCTCTAGGCCCTACACCATCTTTGTAGCCCTCCTTTGGACACTTTCAAATAACTTTATATCTTTCTTATATCGTAGTGCCCAAAACTGCACACAGGAGGTGAGGCTGCACCACTGCAGAGTAGAGCGGGACAATCACCTCCCCTGATCGACTGGTGATACTTTTCCTGATGCACCCCAGGACACAGTTGGCCGTCCTGGCTGCCAGGGCACTGCTGACTCTTATTCAACTTGCCATCGACCAGGACCCCCAGGTACCTTTCTGTGGCACTGCTCTCCGGCCTCTCATTCCTCAGTCTGTACGTACATCCAGGGTTGCCCCATCCCAGGTGCAGAATCTGGCACTTGCCCTTGTTAAATTTCATACAGTTGGTGATTGCCCAGCCTTCTAATTTGTTGAGGTCTCTCTGCAGGGCCTCTCTTGCCTTCAAGAGAGTGAACAGTTCTTCCCAATTTAGTGTTGTTGGCAAACTTAGTATTCCTTTGAGTCCTGCACCCAAGTAATTTCTGAAGATGTTAAAGAGAACTGGGCCAAAGATGGAGCCCTGTGGAACCCCACTTGTGACAGGTCACCAGTCTGATTTTACTCCGTTCACTATTATCCTTTGTGACTGACCCATCAGCCAGTTCTTCACCCACCACGATATGTTTATTCAGCTGTGTGCTGAACATTTTGTCCAGAAGGATCTTGTGAGAGACAGTATCAAAAGCTTTACTGAAATCCAAAAAGATTACATCAACTAGATTACCTTGGTCAACTAGGTGGGTTACTTTGTCATAAAAGGAAATTAAATTTGTCAAGCAGGACTTTCCCCTCATGAAACCAGGCTGGTTGTGACCAATGACTGCATTGTCCTTCAGGTGTTTTTCAGTACCTCCCAGGATAGTCTTCTTCATAATTTTACCAGTCACTGAAGTGAGACTGACAGGTCTGTAGTTTCCAGGGTCATCCCTCTTGTCCTTGAAAACTGGGACAAGGTTAGCCAGCATCCAGTCAACTGGGACCTCTCCAGATTCCCAAGACCATTCAAAAATTACTGAGAGAGGCCTTGTAATAACATCAGCCAGCTTTTCGAACATTCTTGGATGAATCTCATCAGGCCCCATAGAGTTATACGGATTCAGTTGGAGCAGTAGATTCTCCACAAGGTCAGGATCAACTGTAAGTTTATCATTGCCACAGTCATGGTCCTCCAGCTCAGGGCAGGGGGACCCCCTTAGCCCATCATTCTTGTTGAAGACAAAGAAAGCATTAAACATCTCTGCCTTGTCTTTGTCCCTGTTTGTGAGCCTAAAGCACTGACAGAAGCAGAACGTGCTCTGTCATTGCCTGCTGTTTGTCTTTGTTAGAACTGCAGGAATTGTTTTGACTGTTCAAATAACCGTGAGTTGGGGGACAGCAGCACCTGCATGCAGTAGTGAGACTGGGTTAGTATTAAACGTGTCGTTGTAACGTTGTTACCACGCACCGTAAGGCACGCCGCCTCCGACCCTAAATACACAAGTGCCTAAGACACGCCCGGTGAAGAGATCGAAGACACGTCGCGGGATCGGAGGGGAGGTGGGGGCGGGCGCCGCGCCGAAGATCGAAGGCACGAAAACCTGCCTCCCACACTCGCCGCGGATAGGCCGCAGTCGCCACACTTGCATAGCGGCTGCGGGACTTCCCCCCACATTCCAGAGATGGTAAACGCGCTGAGTCGGGAAGAGGTCGGAGCTGCGTCGCACAGACTAAGGAGGGAAACCCTCCCCCCCCCCCCCCCCCCCCCCCCCCCCCCCCCCCCCCCCCCCCCCCCCCCCCCCCCCCCCCCCCCCCCCCCCCCCCCCCCCCCCCCCCCCCCCCCCCCCCCCCCGCCCCTTTCCCCTCCGCGGGCATGCACACGCCGCTGCCCGCACACGAGCCGCGCCCCGGCACTACCCGCCCAGCACCGCGACCAGCCTGGCCGGACCCAGGGCCTACACACGCTTCTGGAACTCTACTTACGAATGAATGGCCAGTCTCTTCGCGAACGAAGAACCGGGGAAGGTCTTTCCACCTTCCAGCCTGCGCATTGGATTTTTTAGGTGAGACACAGTGTGCGCGGAACTGAGCCCACCCTTTAATCCTGAGGTTCATCTGCCGGGGCCAAGCACGCTTGGACGGTGGCAGCGAGGTCCTCAGGACGTAGATGGA
>NW_020956328.1:16733-18244 GCF_003031625.1 Empidonax traillii | reverse complement strand
GAACTGAGCCCACCCTTTAATCCTGAGGTTCATCTGCCGGGGCCAAGCACGCTTGGACGGTGGCAGCGAGGTCCTCAGGACGTAGATGGATTGCCTTACAGGGCTAACGAGCTCCATCTGCCCGGGGAGTGGCCCCGACCGGGAATCGAACCCGGGTCTCTGCAGTGACAGTGCAGTGAATTTTCCCCTACTTACACTGCAGAGATAAAAGACCTGAGAACGACCGGACAAAGACACACACCCACACTCACACCCACACCCACACACCCACACACCCCCCCCATCACCAAGGACGAGATCCAGCGCAGAGTTCATGGTAACGGTAATCTCTTTCCTGCGCTTCTTGTAATTATTCTTAGATTTCCCCACTTTGATCTATTTTTCTTTTGCTCTCTGCCTTTTTGTATAGTTAATTAAGTTGAACTATCGTTTTGGATACCAACATTTGACCTTGTTTGTGTCTTAATCTCGCTTTCCTCCCTGCATTTATGGATAAAGGCACACTTTGCCTCTCTGTACCTAAGTGGGTTGGAACAGTGAGGTGATCGTCCTCATCCTGTAACAGACTGATGTTATTTCTGCATTACCTTTTGCTATTACTGGACCTTGAGGTGATATGGGGAAATCAGCTTGGGAGAGACCCCCCTGTGCTGCATTTCTCAGGACACAGACACCACTAACATGGCTTTGGGTAGGCATGGATGCAGGCAGCATATTTTCTTCCCAGCTCTCAGACCTGGTTCACCTCATCATGAGAACCAGAGTCCTTTGCTTCTGTTTCCCACCTCTCTTATTGTTCCTCAGGTACTGGCATTTCTGAGTTTGGGGGTTTTTTTAATAGGTGAAACGGAAAAAACAGTGTGAAGGGGAGGGTGAGAGCCAGAACAGCCATCTCCCCTCCTCAAATTAGAGTTTGAGCAAGAGACAGGCACATGTCCCTGTGCCTTATGCAGAGCATGAACAGCCAGCCCAGCCCCAGCTCTGGTGCCCCCAGGACCTGGTGGGGTGATTTCTTATGTCCTGAAAATCAGTTCTGGTGTTTCTTGGCTATCAGACCCCCTTGTCCTCCTCTTCCTTCTCCCCTCCCAAAGTCCCAGTACCCCTTGGTGTATCTCGTCTGTCTCAGTGTAGTGACAGTGACAACTGTCAGAAATCACTCAAGTCTTCAGAAGTTGGAAAAATCTGTTTTATCCACAGCTTTAGTATAAACCTCCTTCTTTAATGATTATGTGGTAGCGGGAGACCAACCATGATTTTCATAAAATTGAAACCAAACCCTCCGTTTTTCTTTCCTCCCCTCCATGCACTTCTTACCCCTTGTTAGGGAGCCCCCGGTGGTCCAGGGGAAAATACACTGCACTGTCACTGCAGAGACCCGGGTTCGATTCCCGGTCGGGGCCCCTCCCCGGGCAGATGGAGCTCGTTAGCCCGTAAAGGCAATCCATCTACGTCCTGAGGACCTCGCTGCCACCGTCCAAGCGTGCTTGGCCCCGGCAGATGAACCTCAGGAT
>NW_020956328.1:6251-16282 GCF_003031625.1 Empidonax traillii | reverse complement strand
CCGGGTTCGATTCCCGGTCGGGGCCCCTCCCCGGGCAGATGGAGCTCGTTAGCCCGTAAAGGCAATCCATCTACGTCCTGAGGACCTCGCTGCCACCGTCCAAGCGTGCTTGGCCCCGGCAGATGAACCTCAGGATTAAAGGGTGGGCTCAGTTCCGCGCACACTGTGTCTCACCTAAAAAATCCAATGCGCAGGCTGGAAGGTGGAAAGACCTTCCCCGGTTCTTCGTTCGCGAAGAGATTGGCCATTATGTACTGGATTTTAAAAAGCTCTCTTTATTGTTGCACACATTTCTGGCCAGATTCTACTCCAGTTGATCTTTCACTGCACAAATTTTCTCCCTACAGTGGCGAGCAGTATAGCATCTCTGTAGTCCTCCCATGTCACCTGACCTTGCTTATAAAATAAAAATATCTGTCTTCACAGTATATCATCTTAAATAAACATAAAACCAAATGCTTACCTTCATTTCTCCTTCTTCTACCACTAACTGCCAATTGGCATCTCCTCCTATATCTTGCAAGGAATATGTCATATGGTTTTGTACCATTTCTTCCACCTTTAAAGGAAAAAAAAATACACATTTTAAAATCATTCCTTTCATCTTCTTGGGCAGGGGACTGTACAGTATTGGAAGCCATAAGTCAATACTTCAAATCCTGTGCAGGAGCTGAACTTGGACAACAGAGCCTTCTACTACAGGTTAAGATCAAGCAAATACTTCTGGTCTTCAGAAGCAAAAGCCAAAATCTTGATTCGACTTCCAACTTCATTCTTTACGGGTACTTCCCTATCCTTCCTTTGCACCTTTAAACTGTCAAAACTCACAATTTCTACCTAAGACAGTTATATTTCAGCATATAAGAAATTACTTCCAGTATATTCAAATAGAATTACAATGCATTGTAAGACTTGAAAGCCAGTATTCATTGAAGAGCATTCAAAAAGCTGATGGGGAGGTGACAAACAAGATCTAAAAAGGTAAATGCATATCAAAAGTTATATTGAAACAGCATTGAAGGAAACAGTCATGAGAAAAGCATGCCTATTCTGTTTCATTGGCATCTTTGCACAGTTGCCAACTAGAAAAACAGAACAGAAATGCTTACATTCAAAAATATGATGATGCAGAGACTCCACTATTATAAAATATGCATTTAAAAATTACTTAGCAAGACAGTTGCATGCTTTTCTTAAAAATCAAATATTTGATACATTTTTTTCAAGCTATGTGAATACTTTTTTTTGTTCCAAACAATGTGCATGAAAATGGGGAGTGGGACAGGAAATTAATTTTTATTTTAAATCTACAGTCTTATTATATGGTTCTTTTGTGTCTGTCTCCCCCATTTCCAAATCCTATTCTCCCCCAAATAAAAACAGAGACAAAAATATAAACTATCCATTGCTGTGTAATGTTTACAAGTGCTGAAAACAATTTAATAACTTTTTCCACCTAAAAGGCAGGTGACTACTAAAACTCATCGCAGCAAATGTCTATGTAATTGATACTATTTTCCTGAATCACTAGAAATATCTTTTTTAAAAAGGAAAAGCATTGCAAGCACAAGTTTGTCAATTGACCAACATACAGATTAGTCTAAGATGTGTATAGTCCCAAGATTAATAGCCTGAACCTATGTGGTTTTTGTACAACTGGAAGAAAAAAAAAAAAGAATCAAGTCAAAATCCTCAAAGTACAACATACAAATAAAATTCTTTTGAGAGAAATGCTACTTTATCTTATTTTAACTACAGAATTCTCTACAGAAACCAAGTTAACAGTTCAGTTTTGGGGGTTTTTTTTGTTTTCTTTAATTTCTTTTTTAGTTATAATGAACTATAAACATCTATAAGATTTGTATTTCTGCTTTTAGAAAGGCCATCTTTTCCTGCCACTTACAGGTTTCCTACCAAATATTCTTCCAATTATTTTCTTTCCTGTGATACAATGACACAGTACAATCTGATAAAGGATGATCAAAATACAAAGCAATAATACAAGATTATAGCCTTAGTTGCTTACTAGCTAATTTTTAGATAGAACTAGGATAGGGCCTTGCTTGCTTATGCTAACTCACAGACAGGATATAGTTAATTTTATAATGAAGACTTTAGCAGGAACAGAAAACCTTAGAGTTTTGATAAGGGGCTTTGAAGCTCATGAGAAAGAGACCTTGAAAGTTGATAAAGAGAAGCTCCCGAAGAAGATACCAGTTTTGAGTTAATTGGACAGTGCCAACTCAGCAGTTCTTAGCAAAGGTAGAAAGTTCAAGCTGAGGAAGACTTCTTACTTCATCCAAAAGACCCCCAAAGACCCCCAAAAGAAAACCCCAAGGGGGCAATCTAAGGCAGAGTTATAGGAGTGGTGTATGTTAATTATTTCCCCTCCTACTTTTCTGGAATTTTCTTACACAGTTAATGCATATGTAACACAAATAATGTATATGTAATACAACTAATGCATATGTAACATTATACTGCATAAAAGAAGCTAAACAAAGGCAATGGGTGTGCGTGATTTGAGGAATTATCCCCTATGCACCTGGTGCCATGAATAAACATACCTGCTTCAATACTCTTTGCGAGTTTTGGGTTTTGTTTCTGCAAGTCAAATCCAAGCCAGGTAAGAATGTGGGCTATTTAAATATTCAATTTACTAGCTCTAGGTCACACTTCTTTCAGAAAGAAAACCTCCCTATGCTCCCAATTTTACCTTTATCTCCTCCCTTAGGTCCTAATCTATTAGGGACAAAGCTGGCTTGTATGTGTTTGTTTTGTATTTTGTTGCTTTATGCTTTATGCTAAATGCAGAGGGAGGAGGAGAATAGCAAAGAAAGAAGAGAATGAGGCATCGACAGGAGTATCAGAGAATCATAGAATATCCTGAGTTGGACAGAACCCACAAGGATCATTGAGTCCAACTCCTGGTCCTGCACAGGACAACCCCAAGAATCATACCATGTGCCTGAGAGTACAATCTAAACAGTTTAGGGCCTTTGGAATTGTTCAGCATTTAGCCCCCTGACTTCCTCTGAAAACGTGAAAGGCATTTTTAGTTTTTCTCTCCCTGTCTCTCCCAATAAAGTTTCATTCCTGCTAATACATCTTTCAGACAGCTTCCCCTTAGATTTGGGAAAGGAGAGGTATTATCATTGCAGCTTTCAGAGGAGAGTGAATGTTGTTTTTCGTTAACAAGCAATTACTTCTATTTGACCAAGTAATTGCAGTGCCTACAACTGCTTTGTGCATACTACCTGTCCAAACTGTGATCTACCTGCTGGTCACTGTCGGCCTGCACCTATTTCAGGTACCACATTAGGCACAGAGTCAAGATTCACAGCTTCTTTCACAGTGGGATGGCCACACTATTACCTCTGGGTTTCTGACAGACTACAGGAATGGTCTGCAAAAGTACCTCTATCCCATGCAGTCTTGGTCTGAACATTAAATGGGCAGTTCTTCATTTAAAAGGCCCTCAGAATGTCTCAATCTATTTTAAAGTCTGATAGTCCTTTGAAAGGAGAAAGTGATCTGCAATACATTTGCAGCATTTTAGGCCCACAACCTCCTACTCAACTGGCAGAGACAAATCAATGCCTTTCTGAAAGCACACTGAAGAACCAGCTCCTGTCAGAATATGTTTATGCTTCTCAATCTTAAAAACAAAGCTGCAAGTTTCTACTTGACCTTTTACTAAGATTTCCTTCATATAAATGAAGTCTAGAAGCAAGTCCCATTTGTTCAGAATCAAGATTTAGCTTGCCTTTCTAAAAGCCAAATCCTCAGCCTGGGGACAGAGGACAATTTCCTAATAATAAGGTCTACAGCAGGTTGTCACCAAAAGGTGTGCTGCTTTTCTCTTCATGCTCTCAGTTGTCTTTTACCTGCTTGTTAGCTATCAATGAAGCTCCAGAGCAGGTGGAGCAACTTACTGAACTGGCAAGTTTGCTCTAGGGAAGATATGGGGAAAGAAGGGGGCAGAGGGGAGTAGGTTTCTTGTAAGTTATCAGGATTATTCTTTCTGTAGTGAGTCAGTTAACTTGAAATCACATTCTAAGACACTGTGTAGTAGCTTCTACATAGTATAATCCCTGCAGGTGCTGGAAAGAGCAACACTTTGACCCCATAATCCAGTCCATTTGACCCGAACTTTAATGTCAATTTGCATTATTGTGATAAGGACCTGGTCAACCTCAGACTTGTTTTTAAGTGATTACATTTTCAGCCACACTAGTGGTCTGATACTCAGGTTTACCATATGGGTCCACAAATGTTATCCCAGGCATAAGAGATGAAAATGAAAAGGATCAAGTATTTTAATGACTATACGTTTCCCTTACATTGAACTGGCAATGTAGCCTGATAGACAACCAATTCTATCTTTAGAATCAAACTTGCTTTCTATTACTAACGTGACTACTGGAGTACCAGTAGATCAGACTATCAATGTTGTGCAATATGACCCACAAGTCCTTAAGTGTTAGGGTTCTGCTCACAAAGCTGGTGGCAAGGTATGCAGGTAGCATGATACCAGGCTCTATTAATCAAAAGAAAATCCATTCCTTCTATTTGAAAAAGCAGTCTGTTTGCAGTGTTAGTTAATAATTTAAAATCAAACAAACAAACCCCAAAACAACAGATCCCAAAAGGAAGACCCATATTCACAATCATATGGACCACAGCAGAAGGAAAGTAATGGCATGAATACTATGTCTGAATGATTTTTTTTTTTGAATATAAAGACAAAACACATGAACTTACTTATCTAATTCAACTCTAAACTGTGATCTTCAGAACAAGCAGCTAGAGTAATTTTGTACATTACTCGAATATGTCACTACAACTAAATTCACTTATTCAGGATGTCAGACATTTTCTGAAGGATAATTGAATATATTGGAATTCTTCAGTAAAAGTTCTCATATCCACAATCTCATTTTTTTTAACAACATACTTTATGACCTTTTGGTAATAAAACTAGTTGTAGAGGTAAATAATTATAATAGAGAACCTAAAAATTTGGTATCTTACAGTTATTACAAGTGACAACAAATTTTAAAGACAAAATTAAACCTTTGATTTAAAACCACAAAAAACCTATTCAATTTGAAGCAAAGACCATCTCCAGCCCATGCAAAACAGATGTTATTTTATTACTTTTATTATAATCAGAAATGCAAAATTTTCAAGATGTAGGTATTGTTATTAAAGCTACTGAAATTGATCCAACAGTTTCACAAGATTTGGGCCTCTGCACAAGTAATATGCATGCAAACAGAATGTAAAAAGACAACCATTTAATATAGAAATAGATAACTCCTTTTTTTTGGTCCCAACATACTAGTTTAAAGCAAACAGTGATTTATGTAACAAAAACCCCAGGTTCTAGAGAAAAGGATGAAATGCAGCAAAGATACGCAACCCCCATTCTACACATTAATACAGTACCTGGGAGCTGAATCTGTGAACATCAAAGGCACTGACTAGATCAATGGAAGACATGGAGGAAGAGCGACTATAGGGCTACCAGAGACAGACAAAGAAAAAACCAAGTAATCAGAACAAAGGCACAACAGAGCATTCAGTACCAACTTGTAAGCACAAGATAATGAAGAAAATGAAAACAAAAGCACCATAAGCAGCAAGCACAGCAGCAAATGCTGATTTCATGCACCTATTATGTATTATGCTTTCAGTGCTGCACTAAAAAAGGCATAGTGTTTCCATTAACACTAAAAAAAAGTCAATTGATCCTAATGCAAGAGACTGGATTTTTTTTTTTTCCATCAACTGTATGAATTTCGGTGAAGGCATCTTAACACCGAGGTTAGCAAGTTGGGGTTTTTTTCTTTAATATATTTTCTAACTGACCACCTTGATACAAATCAAGAGTATTCTAAATAGATACTGAAATCAGAATTTTTTTAGCCAAGACAGAAAAAAGTCCTTCTCCAATTCCAACTACTTCAATTGAAAATGAGTAAACCACTGAAAGTTACACGAGAAACACCTAAAAAATAATTTAAAAAAATAAATCAATCTTTACCTATCCATATAAAATATACAAATATAGAAATTATTCAGAGGAGATAATGAGAAATATCTTACCTTTTGGACAAATCTATGAGTGCCCACAGCAGAATATGCATCTCCAGAAGGTAAGGATATTGGCCAGTATAATCTGACCTTTTCACTGTGGGACTGCAACAAAATAGGTTTAATTACTGGTAGTCAGCTGCTACTGAATGGACTATGAAAGAGTGAGGCACCTTCCATCTATATAGTGGCTACAACTAGTGCTGTCCATGACAGACATGAAGTTGTCATCCTGCTGGAGTTCTCAGGAAGAAAATGGGCCAAGAGACTGAATTACCCATTCATCTATACTTCAAGGTATATTTCTATGTTAACCAAAATAGATTGGCAGCATTACGCATGTTGCATCCATGTAATAGTACAACAGTCACTCTAAACTTATACTTTCTGCTAAGAGAACCCACCATAGATAAGCTCTGTTGGGTACTATATATCCACTAGAAAGTTTTATAATTCTTAACCAAGTCATTTTATTCATTATATTCATAAACCTAAAACCTTTTAAGACAAAGGAGGCACCACTTTGCTATTCCCTCTCATTTTATACACTACTATATGTTCTCATATTCTATATATTCCATCACACACATCTTATCCCTTTTTGATCCTTGTCACTGAAGTGTATTCAAGAAATGAGTTAGAGAAATAGCCAGACCCTACACAATTTTTAAACAAAACCAAAAACCAATAGAACTGTTTTTCCTATTTCACATACTGCTACAGTCAAAAGAAACTTAGGTTTTGAAAAATATCTGCAGTATTATTCTTATTTGCACAGGGCATCAGTTACATGTTAACACTTATACTATCCTTTTCTATGCAAACTGTCAAGTCACTTTCTCAAAAATAGTGTTAAGCAACTGTATAAATATTAAGTAGTGAATCCCACTTATAAGTGTCAGTATAAAATATCTAGTTTCAGGAGATGCACCCCAGGACTGATTAAGTCTCACAAGTCTTCCATGAAGTGTCCATCATTAACATATTTTTCAAGTATCAGTACCTGTTCTTCCATTTTATCCTGTCTATCAAGAGCAGCTTCAACAGCATCAAAGAATTCTTCTTCATTAATCAGACTGTTAGGTCCCTCCTAGAGCATAAGTAACAAAACTAGTTCAAAATTTCGGAAATGAGAGCTCCACTTAAGTTCAATATTAGAAATAGCTATTTATGTATTATGCATATAACTGACAGAAGGAAATTTCTTTCATAGATCTTAAATATTTTCACCAATATTCTTATATTAGAATTCATCTGAAAACTCTATTTGTTAAATGAAGTTATTTCCTTTGACTACAATTTAGGGATAGGGATATAAAAAAGCAAAAACCCCAGGAAACTGAAGACTGAGTAACAGTGTCAATTTGCTTTGATATCAGAGTCAGGTCTTAATTACTAGATATCTTCTCTTAAAAATGTTTACAGTATGTCAGTAAAGTAAATATATTAACATAATTGTGTATTTAGATTCCTTCCAAGTATTCTAGTGCCTTAGGGTAAATTTCAGATATGTGCTCAAAGCACAACAAGGCAAGGCAAAATCCTGTGGATCACTACTAAAAATTCTTGGAAAGAACAGTTTAACAATAAACAGCAGGTAGAGTTAATTATTAAAAACTTATTTCCAGTAAGTAAAATGATAATTTAGGAAAACAAGGTTTACTGTTTTTATTGTATTATAAAACAAACCAGTTCAGCAAATTTAAAAAATCTACTTTACAACAGGGATATCTGGGAGAAGCAGCTGGGTTCATAATCAGCTAGACAAAGTCCAGCTTCCGATCCATCTTTTTTTTTACAGTGCCTCAGTCACAATGGAGAACATAAGCTCATATAACCTTTTAAATATCTAAACATATTAATACTATTTCTCAGGCTATGATTTGTAAGTAGAAACCTGCTTGATTAATGTAAATGAAAGGGTCAAGTTCTTAAAAGTTATGCAAACTGCATTATAGGTGCATTAGTTTACGTTATTTTTCAGAAGGCAGTTTAAGAGCCTTAGACTTTGATTAAATAACCAAACTGAGGAGGAAGTTGATAAAGCATGCAATTTAACAGATGAAGCAGAACCTAAAATCATTGAATTTATCAATACATTTCACGTGGCAGTGACAAGTTAAAAATCAATTTTAATTCATATTCTAGGACTGCCTCTGCAGTCAGGGCTTTCATATTTGCATTACATATCTATACAGCTGACTCATTAAAATGTAGGAGTACACAACTTGCAAATGAACAATATAAAATGTAAAAAAAAAGAATTAAAAAGTCAGCAAAAATATCTGCAAGCAAAATGCTTTAGACAAAAGCAGAATAAGGAAACCTGAGGTGAAGACAGACTTCTATTCTCAAAATAATGAATGATTTAGATTCTTCATTTAGTTTCAGTTTCCAAGGCAGAAAAAGTGGCATGAACATGCTTGCACAGCCAAAGACCTTGATTTACATGCACACTCCTTTGAGAAACAAACCAATCTTTAAAAGCCTTAGCGTTTTAAAAAATCTCAAAAGCAGAATTTGTACCTCATAGTCTGGCCCTCCAAAGTGGGACTTTTTCTTCAGTTCTGTCACAGTTGTTTTGTATGCTTCTTCAACTCTTCTCCTTTTCTCTATCTCCTACAAAATTACATTATCATTTGATGCAGCAAGAATGAATTGGCTGATTAAGAGTCAGCATGCCAATAAATGGAATGACCAGTATAGATTTTATTCCCAAGTAACAATTGCAAAGATGCTGATTTTCTGATTTTATTTGAATGCATGCATTATATGTGCCCATATAGATGCATATATAATACAAAGCTTGGGGAACTAGCTACCTTGAGCATAACTTCTTTAAGTCACATGGAAGAAACTATCAACAAGAAAAACCAGGTATCTAGTTTAATCATAACTATTCATGGTTTGTTGAGGGTCAGTCCCACTTCAGTGCCTGATAAAATTATGGACAATATTCTGGGAGGTATCAAAAAACACCTGAAGGACAAAGCAGTCATTGGTCACAACCAGCAGAGGTTCATGAGGGGAAAGTCCTGTTTGACAGACTTAATTTCCTTTTATGACAAGATCACCTATTTAGTTGATCAAGGTAAGCCAGTTGATGCAATCTTTTAGGATTTCAGTAAAACTTTCGATACTGTCTCTCACAAGATCCTTCTGGACAAAATGTCCAGCCGGCAGCTGGATAAACACATCATGTGGTGAGTGAACAACTGACTGACAGGCTGGGTTATACTAAATGGGGTTACATTAGGCTGGTGACCAGTCACTAGTGGGGTTCAAAAGGGCTCCATTTTAGGACCAGTTCTCTTCAACATCTTCAAAAATTACTTGAATGCAGGATTCAAAGGGATACTAAGTTTTCTGAAAACACTTAATTGACTGACTCTGTTGACTCCCTTGAAGGCAGAGAGGCCCGGCAGAGAGACCTCAGCAAATTAGAGGGCTAGGCAATCACCAACTATATAAAGTTTAACAAGGGCAAGTGCCAGATTCTGCACCTGGGACGGTGCAACCCTGGATGTACATTACAGACTGGGGAACAGGAGACTGGAGAGCATCCCCATGGAAAGAGATCTGTGGATTTGGGTTCATGGCAAGCTGAATATGAGTCAGCAGTGTGCCCTGGCAGCCAAAGGAGTCAACTGTGTCCTGGGGTGATCAAGCTCAGCATCGTGAGCCAGTCGAGGGAGGTTGTAGGAGCAGCTAAACAAGACAACACTAGCCATCTGGATGACAGAAGAAGAAGAAGAAAATATTAAAGCAAAAATATTGTGGTCCTGAGTGAGCCAGAGCTAAGATTACTGTGTGTGTGAAAAGAATAGCAAGGTCAAGCTGAAAAGCTGCTTGAAGCATGATTGTTCTTTGTGGCTGAAGGCAGCCACAGGAGTGTCTGTGTGGAATGCATGCAGATAAGTAAAATCTGACCT
>NW_020956328.1:0-5876 GCF_003031625.1 Empidonax traillii | reverse complement strand
TGAGTGAGCCAGAGCTAAGATTACTGTGTGTGTGAAAAGAATAGCAAGGTCAAGCTGAAAAGCTGCTTGAAGCATGATTGTTCTTTGTGGCTGAAGGCAGCCACAGGAGTGTCTGTGTGGAATGCATGCAGATAAGTAAAATCTGACCTGGTTTGATAGCTCGGATCCTTATTCTGTAGATAAATGGAGTAAGAAAGTTATAAGAGAATTCTGCCTGGACAAAGTCTACGTCCTGTGGATTCATTTGCCAAAAAGGGTGCTGAGTGAGGGACCTTCGTTCCAATTGGTGCCCCGTGTGAGCTGTTTTTCTGCACCATGGTGAACGCATGACCCGACAGGTGAGTAGACAAGAAAAAAAGACAAAGGAAAAAATAGAAAAAGAGAGAATGAGAAAAAGGAAAAAGAAATAGAAAAAAATAATGAAAAGGAGGGAATTTTTTTTTTGTGTGGTCACAGCTCTATCAGGATAGAGCACAGCGGCACTTGTTGAACAAGGAGTCGCGGGGTTGTGTTAGAGATGGGGAAGACTGCTTCTAATGAACATGAGTTGTATTTTCGAGTTTTGCAGCAGATTTTAAAATCTTCAGGGTATCATTTTAGTGACAGGAAGATGACTTCCCTATTATTATGGTATGGTAGTTTTAATCTAGACCTTCCTTGGTGATCAGTTTGTAACCAAGGAAGGGGCAGTGTTCCCAGTACTCCATATGATTTTTATGTAAATCGGGGTATAAATAAGAAGAGAGGAGAGGCCTTTGGTCTCTTCTGGCAAAGTTCAGGAACAGTGGGTCCTTGCGTTGGTCTCACTTATCTAAGGCTGAGGCCTGCAGTGTCCACTGTCCTGCCATGTGGAGGTTTGGAGAGTGCTGACCGTGTCTGCCAATCCTGTTTTTCCAAAGGATGAGGTGAGATCTGTTTTGTTAGTTATTAGTATAGTTCTTGAGTTTGATTGCGTATATCTGTTCTGTGTCCCTTTTTGTCCCCTTTTGTCCCTTTTTTCCCCTTTGCCTTTCCCTTCGGGAGGTGTTTAGATTCCCTTTTGGTGTGTACATAGCATCTTAACTGTATATAACTGTAATATACATAAAATATATATTTTTATATAATTAGCTTGATTTCGGGTTCTTCAATTTGCATAGTTTTTTTTTCCTTTGCCCTGGGGAAAGAAGGGAGGGGGAAGGGGGGGCTACTACTGTGAGTTTCGGTCATTTGGCAGGGAGCCAGGTCCGAACCATCACATATAGTTAAAAAGTAATTGTAAATGGTTCCCGGAAGAAGGTTCATTTAATAGTAAAATATGGGAATGTGTTGGTGAATATCTACCAGCTATGAAACAAATAGGACTTGACATTGCAGATGAATTGTTAGTGACTTGGAGATTTATTTTTACAGATTTGTCTTAATTGCAACGTGCAGAAAGAGTTCTTGAAAAACAGGGTGAAGAGGGGGATGATAGGGAACATGTTTGTGATTTGTCTGGAGAGAAACGTTAAAGATAATGGTCCTGATGTAAATCCTTTTGATCCAGGACTCGTAAATCCTGATATGGGACCTGATTTATGCCCTCTCCTTATGCCTATGCAGACATTTTTAGCAGATAATGAGAAATCCAAGAATTTGTATTCTGTGCCCTCTACGGCATCCCCTCTTATTGACTTTGCGAATAAACGGGTTAATGTGCTGATGAACATATTCGCCACATGGCAAAAACAGTTATGCAATTTGTACGGAGGAAGCATAAAGCAAGGGGATTTTTCTTTCACTTTCCCTGCAAATGCTGATTGTAAGGCTGCTTTGGCTCCTATTAGAGACAAAGTTTCTGACATTGGGGAGTATATAAAAACGTGTCAGAATGTTGGTACTGAATCACATAGGGTGGATGTTTTGGCTGCAGAACTGTCTAATCTCCATGTCAAAAACACTTCAATAAAATGTTTTAATTGCGGTCAGGAAGGTCATATCAGTGAAATCTGTCCTAGGAAACTAAACAAACAGACTAAGAAGCAGTCTAGTAAATTATGTCCTAGGTGTTTAAAAGACTATAATTGGGGGAATCAGTGTAAATCTCAATTCAACAGAGATGGCAGACTGATATTGGGAAACTTCAAGGGGGGCATGAAGCCTGGTGCCCCTCGATACAACAGGGCCTAAAGTGCAAATGTTCAGTCTATGACCTCACCCCCTCAACAGCAGGGAGTGCCGGGTTGGACTTGGCAACCACAACAGAATTAACACTGACAGAACCTAAAGTATATGCAATAAATACATCAGTTTGGGAGCCTTTGCCAGAAGGATTGATGGGGTTAATAATTGGGAGATCTTGTTCAACTGTGCAAGGAATAATGGCATTGCCTGGAATTGTTGACTCCGATTACATGGGACAAGTAATGGCTACAGCTACAAAAATCCCGTGCAAAATTGCAGTTGCACAGAGAATTGCTCAATTGATACTTGTGCCTTACTGGGTTCCCTCTATTTCTACATGAGAAAGGGGGGATTCTGGTTTTGGTAGCTCAGGGCTACCTCAGATTTTGTGGTCCCAGGAAATTACTAAACAACAGCCTATGCTTGTCATAACAATTGAGGGACGATCTTTTTCAGGTATAGTGGATGCTGGAGCTGATGTTTCAATTTTTTCTAATGCACAGTGGCCTTCTGATTGGCCTCTCGAAAGGGCTTTGGCTACAGTAGCTGGAATAGGGGGATCTCAAAATCCACTGAAAAACAGTCAATTATTACAGGTAATAAGCCCTGATGAGGTATCAGCTTGGTTTCAGCCCTACATTTTACCTATCATGACTAATCTCTGGGGATGGGATTTACTGACACAGTGGAATTTGGTTTTGGTTACCAGAGATTCAAATTTATCCTAATGGTCACTGATCTAAAACCCCTGTTCAAGCTTATGTGGTTAACAGACAGACCAGTTTGGGTCAATCAGTGGCCTCTTAAAGAGGAAAAATTAAAATATACACAAGAGTTGGTGTAGGAGCAGCTAGAGGCCGGACATATTATACCATCCACAAGCCCCTGGAATACTAAAATTTTTGTAATTCCCAAGAAATCTGGAAAATGGAGACTTCTTCAGGATTTAAGAACAATTAATACAGCTATGCAGTCTATGGGGGCGTTACAACTTGGTACGCCTAATCCTGCAATGCTTCCTCATGATTGGAATATGCAAATCATAGATCTAAAAGATTGGGGTTTTATCATACCTTTACATCCTGATGATTGTGATAATTTTACCTTTTCTGTGCCAAGTATAAATAACGCAGAGACTATGAAAAGGTACCGGTGGACGGTTTTACCCCAGGTCATAATGAATAGTCCTATAATTTGTCATTTAGTCATTTCAACAGCTATCCAACCAACCAGAGATTCCTTTCCAGACAGTTTTATTTGTCATTATATGGATGATATATTAGTTTGTGCAGAAAAGGATGACTATCTTTGAAAAACACTTGCTCATTTACTAAAATCATTGCAAAAATATGGGCTACATGGAAATATCTTAGATGGGTGTTGACAAAATCTACAGTTAGGTCTCAACACCTGAAAATTCCAAATCACATCAAAACTCTTATAATGATTTGTAGAAATTAATGGGGACAATTAATTGGATTAGAACTATGTTAGGTATTACCACAGGGGAACTTGATAATCTGTTTAACTTGTCGGAAGGGGATGTTGCATCAGATTCACCTTGCTCTTTAACTCCTACTGCAGAAAAGGAATTAGAATTAGTGGCTGACAAAATTGCTAAATTGCAAGCTGATCGCATGTGTGTCTTTCTCCCTATTTGCCTTGTAGTGGCCCACACAAGTTTACAGCCACTAGCTGTTATTGGTCAATATGATGAAGGTTCTAAGATCATGCCTTTTTTAGCATGACTTTTTCTTCCACGTTGTTTGAAAAAGACAGTAACTCAGGTCCTGGAATTGATTATAATGCTGATACAGAGGGGAAGAGATAGAACCTAGAAACTGACAGCCCGAGATCCAGATTTTTTGTTCCTTCCTTTTAAAAAGGCAGATTTTGATTTTACTTTGTTTCAATCCCTTTCTTTGCAAACTGCCTTATCTGATTATCGCAATGTTGTTGCATTTGGTGTGCCAAAATCCAAACTTTTACAACAATTACATCTGTTAGATATGGACATTGTGGTTAATGACCCTATACTGGGGGCTCAAACAGCTTTTGTAGATGACTCTGGAAAGTCAGGTAAAGCAGCTGTGGTATGAAATGAAAATGGTCAGTGGGCATCTTCTGTTCAGGACATTGATGGATCTACTCGGGTAGTGGAATTAAGGGCAGTTTTACATGTTCTCACTTTGTTTTCAAAAGAACCTCTAAATTTAGTTTTGGATTCAGAATATGTTGTGAAAATACTACCTAGATTAGCCTTCTGCTTTTTGAAAGACACCTCTCATAAGCAGTTGTTTGATATGTTTGTTAATCTGAAACTATTATTACAGGCACGGGATATTCCTTTGTTTGTAACTCATATCAGGTCTCATACATCCTTGCCAGGTCCTTTAGCAGAAGGAAATGCCAAAGCAGATTCTCTTACTGTGGGTACAATGACTTTTCAGTCAGCAGTTGCTTCTCAAGCATTTTTTCATCAAACTGCAGTTGCTTTAGTGAAAATGTTTAACCACTGCTTATCACAGGACCAAAATATAGTCCGGGCCTGTCATGACTGTCAGTCCTTGATTACTTCCAATGTTTCTTTTGGCCTTATTCCTAGAAGTTTGTCTGCTAATGAAATTTGGCAGTCGGATGTAACACACATTGCAGTTTTTGGTCATTTAAAATTTGTACACGTATCTGTTGACACATTTTTGCACATGATTTGTGCATCTGCACATGCAGGGGAGAAGAGCAAAGATGTACAAAGGCATTGGTCTCAGACATTTGCTATTCTTGGCCTACCCAAGCAAAGTGATAATGGACCAGGCTATGTCTCTCACTCGACACAGGATATTTTACAGCAATGGGGAGTTCAACATATTACAGGCATTCCACATTCAGCTACAAGGCAGTCAATCATTGAACGCACACATTTAGCATTGAAACAAATGCTTTTAAAACAAAAAAGGGGAATATGCCTCCCCAAGAACAATTAGACAATGCAATTTACACACTAAATTTTTTAAATTGCTCCTCTTCCCATATGTCTACAACAACTGTAGAAAGGCATTTTTTTAGCCCTATAAACGGACCTCAAAAGCCTAAAGTCTGGTACCGTGACCCTTTAGAATCATCCCAGTGGGAATATATGACTCCTGTTGGGTCATTAATTGAAGGAAGAGAATGAAACCTCGTATAATATAAATCTTACTGGCTGGCATAATGATTCTGTTATGGTTGGAACTTCATGACTATGCTTGTCTTGCAACAAGTCACTTAGATGTTAATTAGTTAATGGTAGCTATCAGATTAATGCAACTAATTCTTTATATGCTAACTGCAATACAATTAGTTTGTAAGGACAGGATTTGTGTTTCTCTTGTTTTTTCTTATAGTCCTCTGAATCATTTAGGGGGCAATCAAGAAAATGAGAAGAACTGAAGTTAAGGTGCTGGTTGCTCTCATTGTGAACCCAATGTTCTAAAACAAAAAAGGGAGACATGTAGGAGCAGCTAAACAAGACAACACTAGCCATCTGGATGATAGAAGAAGAAGAAAATATTAAAGCAAAAATATTGTGGTCCTGAGTGAGCCAGAGCTAAGATTACTGTGTGTGTGAAAAGAATAGCAAGGTCAAGCTGAAAAGCTGCTTGAAGCATGATTGTTCTTTGTGGCTGAAGGCAGCCACAGGAGTGTCTGTGTGGAATGCATGCAGATAAGTAAAATCTGACCTGGTTTGATAG
>NW_020956327.1:153120-187968 GCF_003031625.1 Empidonax traillii | reverse complement strand
CTGTTTAAATATAAATAATACAGTGCCCTGAACCTGCTGACGGGGTTGTACTGGGTGGTCTGGTGTGTTGGGAACGTGGTGTGGAACAACCTCTCCTTGCAGATGGAGTGCATTTAGGAAACCCAGGGAATTAAATGAGCTGCTGTCCCTCCTCCCACTGTTGGGATGAGGGATATTCTCCAACGAGCAGTTCTGGAGGAGTTATGCCATAGCAGGGGGGGAAGGTGAAGGAGAGGACAGACGTAAAACCACAGCCCACACTCCCTCCTTTTAATTTCAGAGGGAGATTTAGGGATATTAATGTTGGAATGGCACCAGGACACCTGGCTAGAGCCCACACCCCTCTGACCACACAAACAAACTCTGGGATTTCTCCAGACAAACAACCCAGCCCATCCAGAGATGCTGGGGCTGGGATTTTGAGCTCAAAGTGGGGATTTGCCTGATGATGATCTGAGACAAAGCTGGTTTGGGGGCCCTGGCAGAAAAAAAAAAAAAAAAGCTTCAGCTCTGCTGAATTCCCTGTTATTCTCACATTTTTTTAGTGCCTCCTGGTCATCTGCTTTGCTGGATGAGCCATTAGGGAACTTGGCAACACAGGGAGGGTTGTGCTCCCTCTGTTCCTGAAGCCGTGGCTGAGGGAATTCCAACCAGGGATTGCCTAAGGAAAGGAAAATCAGGCTGTTTCACCCCTTTCTGCCATTTCTGGCCCCAAAATACTAAGTGGGGAAGGCAAATGGATAATTCCCAAAGGACAGGGAAGGTTTGCACGTTTTCTCCCTGGATTTGTGTGCCTGTTTTTCATGGGGATCTGGAGGCAAAGGCAAAAGGTGGGGAGAAAACATTTTTAGCACACTTTAAACCTTTTTTTTTTTTGATATAACTTGGGATTCTCCCCTGTGCATTCCCATTTTAGCTCATCCCACTGGGTGACAGCATTGTTTGCCCAGCTCAGATGCTTGAAGGGTATTAAATGCTCCGAGCCAGGACTGCGGAGCGCTGATAGGGACGCTGGAAATTCAGGGATGTGGCGGCTCTCCAGAGCCTGCAGCAGCCCCGGGCCCGATATTTCAACCAGAGAAGCAAAATTTAAATGAAAAGCCCATCCTAAGCCCACAGAGCAGCCGCAGCAGAAGCGAGATAAGCGTGTCCAGGCGAGGATGTGGTTCCTGTGGTTCCCGGCGAAAGCGGAGCCCGTGGGATGAGCAGCCCTTTCCCTTCCACGCAGGTGCCGTCATAGCCCTAATTTTGGGGCATTTTCCACTCTCTGCAGCTGCTTCGAGGGCTGTAAAGATGACTGTTAAGCACTGACTGGGAACAGCAGCAGCAAGGCCGGCTGTGCTCCCACTGGGCAGCATCTTCTCCAATAAACGTGCCTAAATCCAAGCATTCTCCGAATCAGCTCTCATTATTGCTGGGGCCATAAGACATATTTAACTCCAAATGGCTTTTCCCAGTGCAGATTCCCCCGTGCTGGTGGGTGTCCAGCGCTGCTGATCCCGACCCCTCGGAGCGAGTTGCTGCCTGTCTAAATGTGGAATTCACGTGGGAAGGAAGGGTTGCTCCACTCCTCTCTCAGGTGATATGTGGGGACTTGTTTCCCTGTGCTTCATAAGATGTTTTTTTCCCATGGAAAAAACTTGTCCTTGTTAAAAGGGAGCGTCAGGCCTTGGGAAACATCCCTGGCCCGGAGCTGAGCTGGAGCAGCAGGAGAGGCCAGGAAATAGGAATGGAAATAAACTGGACTCTGCTAGGGCTGCAAATGGCACTTGAGGGGAGAAAATAATGGGAATGGTTTGGGTTGGAAGGGACCTTAATGATCCCCTCATTCCAAGCCCTGCCATGGGCAGGGACACCTCCACTGCTCCAGGTTGCTCCAAGGTTGCCGCAGCAGTGGGAACAGTGGGGGTCTGGAAAGGGTTCCAGGGTGTGGGGTGGAGGATTTGGGAGCTCTCCTGGGTGTCTGGGATGGTCACGTCTCCACACAAAGGAAGGTGTCTCCGAGTGTCCGTGGTTTCCTCTCTGGAGCAGAGCCAGGGGAGTGGTGGGCTCTGTTATTAAATATTGATTTCCTCCCTTTATTGCCTGTTTACTCCTCACACACAATTTCCTGCCTGTTCTCCCTCCTGTCGGGATTTCTGCATTTGTGGCAGAATCCAAATGTCCAGTCCCACCCCCCAAATATCCCAGACCAACCCCAGGGATCAAACGCAAGGATGGGGCTTAATTAATTAATTCTCAGCCTTAACTCCGCGTGGGATTTACTCGTCATTCTCATATCCCAGGGGCTGGGAGGGACCAGGGTGACTCAGCTGGGGTGGCACCGTCCCTGTGCCTCCAACACACCCAGCTGGGTTGTTCCTTATTTTCCTCTTTTTCTCCAGGATTTTTTTTTCTTTAATGCTGTCCCAGCCCAGCTGCATTGAATTGCTTTTCCGTCCCCTCCCGGTGCTGCGGGCGCTCCTGGGAAGGAGATGGGTTTGGAAGCGGCTGGAAACGTGAAGGAAAAGGCAGGATTGTAAACAATCCAGGGGCCCGGGGGTGTCACCCTGCCTGGGCAGCAATAGCTGGAAGGAAAGGGAGGGTGGGATCCTCCAAAGGGATGAGCAGCTCCTCCGAGCCCTTCCCGGTTTTCCAGGGCACATCTGAGTGGCGTGGGATGGGGTTGCTTCTCCCCTCTGCTTCCTGGAGAGAGGGATAAAAGAAGGGCGTGACCCAAATAACCAGGGATTGATAAAGGGTGTGAAACACAACCTGCAGTGGAATTGGGAGGATAATTAACTCCTTGCTTTCCAAAGGAACGAGGAGCTGGAACAAGACGGCCTTTAAGGTCCTTTCCAACCCAAACCAGCTCATGATTATTGTTCTCCTGACACTTTTCCAAGCAAACTGCTCCTCCAGGCACCATCTCCCCCCGCAAAAGGTCACGTTTAGGATGTGGGCTGGATACACCAACCCTCTGGGAGACTCTGGGTGGTCAGTGGGGGAAATTCCATAAAAAATGGGCTTATAAACGTGTCATCAAGTGGGAAGTCCGGAGCTGCTGAGCTGCTACCAGCAGCAGCCCCCCAGAAGCTCCAGCCCCTCTCCCCATCCAAGGAGAGATCCTGTTGGGAAGTGCATCAAGAAGGAAGATGAGCCTAAAGCTCCAATACTCCCTAGAACAAATTTGGCAGGAAAGTATCCTGTAGCACATGAAAACATTGAGGTCATTCCCCCCGGGATCTGATCCCAGCAAAGCCTGGACTGCTCCTGCCGAGAGCGTCACCATTCCTGCCTTCCAGAACTGGGCTCTTTTCCAGGCTCTTTCGTCGGTTATAGCCAGCAAACCTTCATCCTTGAGAGGGAGGAGGAGGAGGGAGACACTGCCTGGGAGGTGCTGGTGCCTCTGGATTGCCCTGGGAATGGGGCTGCACTTGCCGTTCCAGGGACATGAGAGGAATCCTGAGGAAAAATAACTCCTTTTCCTCCTTGCTATTGAATTTCATGGCTCAGAGGTGAGAGAAACTGGATATTTAAATGGGATATTTATCGCTGGTGGGAGGAGTGGAAAGATTATCCCAGCTGGCTTTCTGCTTCCCCACTGGATGCTGACTCTGGGTATCTCCTCCCTGCTGCCTCCAACTGGGAATAGCACGGGCTTTTTAGTCCTGCCTGTCCCCCTTTTTTTCCATTTCTTTGCAAATTTCTGTGGGAATGTGCTTTATTCCCAGTGCCATCCAATCCAGCTGACTCCAGGATAAAGGGTGAATTATCTGCAGTGATCATTATTCAGTATAAACCTCACTCATAACCCAGCATAAACAGAAAGCCAAGGGGAAGCCAAAGATAAGCCCCATCCACGCGGGCCGATCCCTGTTTTCTGATGGATTTTGATCACACACGTGGGGTGTGTGATGCTGCAGCTCCCAGGGCCAGGAAGTCCCGCTCATTCCCTGCCCTGCAGAGCCACGTCCCACTCTGAGACACCTCTCAAACACAGAACAACCCCAGAATCCTTCTTTCCCTTTTCTCACACAAGGAGAATTCAGCTTTTAAGCGGGGAAAGAAATGTTTGTTCCCACCTGGGCCAAAATAAATAAATAAATAAATAAATGTGTAAATGTGTAAATATTTCCCTGGAATTGCTGACGCTTCACGTTTTGCCCTAAAGAACACAAAGCTTCCAGCCCCTTTGGCTGTGGAGAATTCCTCTGAAACCTGCCCTATCCCTGAACTCACAAGCAAATAAATGGGAGATAAAAAGCTGAAAAAGATCACAAAAATGCTGCTGGCACGACCCGAAGGCGGAGTTTCTGAGGAAAAACTGGGAAATGACTCATATGGCTCCCGGGACAAGTCAGTGATGCTATCCCGGGCTGACTCTTTTCCTCCAGGAGCATCCCCGGTCCTGCCACCTCTGCAGGAACGAGAGGAGGCTGGAAAGTTTCCACTGGAGTGGTTTGAACCCAAACCCCCCCGAGGTGCTGCAGTAAATCCCGCGCTGGGATCGCGGCTCCGCAGCCGAGGCTGCCGTGCCCTCTTCTGGCTGAGCTCCAGAGGCTACCAGGATCTGGAATTGCTCAGGGGAGGGTCCCTTTTGCAGGCTCAGGTGTGTCCCACGTCCTTCTGAGAGCTCAGGTGATTACAGAAATCCTGGAAAAGCTCCATTCTGAGGGGGGAAAATCCGCCTTTCACCCACTTTTTAAATTATTATTGTGAATTTTTACCAGCACGGGCTTCTGAGTTGGCTTCTCCCCTTCACCCCACTGCAAGACTGATTTAGGGTTTGGAAAAAGGACATCCCAGGAGCTGGGGGGCCTCATGTCAGGGCAAACCGACTGCTAAGGAACTGGGATGTTTGGGAGAGGAGGGAAACAAAGCGACCTCTGAAACCACTGGGAAAAGGTCAAGCAAGGTTTTATTCTCTTGCTTTGACTCTGGGAAGGAGCAAATCCCGCCCTGCCTGAGACACCACCAGGATGTCAGGTCTTCCCGGATGGATGCTGGGATGCCATGGCCTTTGCTCAGCAGCGGGGCTGATTTGTGTGGGAATAAAGCCCTGGATCTGACCCCGGGGTGCTTGGAGTCACCAGAACAGGCTGGGCTGGCAGTAGGGAGTGAGCTGGAAAGATGGGAAGTGGTTGGGATTAAATCCTAAACGTGCTCCCAGTCCCTCTCGCTCGGGACGGGGCCTGGTGGGATGGCACAGCAGCAGGAGGTGGCACGGGAAAACATCCCTAAATCCCTAAATCTGTGATAGTCCAGAGTGCCAGAATGGATCCCAGCCAGAGGTCACCAGCACTGGGGCAGAACCTTTGGATCAGCTCCATAATTAACTCACTCTACGACTGTATTTCCATTTGGGATTAGTAACTGGTGACCCACGGGGCAGGCAGCCCCTTCCCTCTCCCGGATTGGGATGGATCCACGTGAGAGTGGCCATCTCCATCCAAGGGCACCCCTCTCCTTGCAGGTGGGTGCTGAGCCACGTGCAGCATTCATTACTCTGGCAAAGCAATCAGTAATTAGGGCCCTGCCTGCACCAAGACAGGGGGTGAGAGACCAAAAAGCCCCCGTGCCCCAAAGTGAGGCAGGATTGGCAAAATGGGGGGATCAGATCCCTGCCCTAAGCCTGGCTTAATTTACCAGAACCGCCAAGCTCTGCTTTAAACCCCCTCTGAGGTTTTTTACCCTGTGGGAAGGGAGGCTCTCGCTGCCCATTCCCCTCCCGTGCACAGCCCGGTGCTGCTGGTGGGGTGTCAGCAGCGCGGGACACGGAGCCCGCCGGGATTTCTCCGGGAAGCCAGGCGCTCCGCAGCACAATGCATTGTTTCCTGCAGGGAGGGACCCCGCGACGCAGGAAAACATCAGCACTTTTCTGCAGGCACCGCTCTGCCACTGCCTGGCCCCGACTCGTCCTGCTTCCCTGCTCCCAGCCGGGAGCTGGCACCCCCCGGGTGCCATCGGAGCAGGGATGGATTAGGTCACTTTTAGCGGAATTATTCTGCTGTTCATCCCCCTCTTGGATCCCGCCGCGCCGCGCTGCGCCCTGTCCGTGGATGCGCCGTGTTTATCGTGTTAACCTCCAGGATAAGAACTCCATAAATAAAAGACGGGGCCGTGGGGATTGTTGGGAATGTGGGCGATGAAGATAAGGGCCGGGGGAGGCTGGGCAAAGCCCTCCAGGCAGGAGGAGGACGTGCTCCCCGTGTCCGGTGGCCGCGTTCCTCCCTCCTTATCGCGGCACAGCAGGAGCCGGGAGCCCGTGCCAAGGGATGTGCCGGGTGCCCGAGCTGGAATGGCACTGCTTCAGCAAGGAAAAAAGGGAATAAAGGTGAACAGCCCCTGGGCCGGAGGGGAGGGAGAAGCGCTGGGATGGCAGCTGGAGGAAAAAAACCTCCCCTTGACTCCAGGGATTATTTTTTGTTGTTGTTTGCCCCCTAAGGTGCCAAATAGAGGGAAGAAAAGAATTCCTTGGGGGGTTTAAAAGGCATCTTGTCCTTTCCAGCAGGATTTATTTGTGTCCTCTCCCGTGCCATACGAACACGTGGCTATGGATATCTGCCACTGGATTCACCTGTGGAGGGGGGATGGATGGAGACAGGGCTGAGGCCACGGGAACTCTGGGGCTCTGAAGCAGCTCTGGGACAGCCACACAAATGTGAATAGCCACAAAAAAGATGGGCTGGGCTCCCATGCCCAGCTCCTGAGATGCCACGAGGCTGTCATGGCTCCCGAATTGCTCGCTGAGCTTTTCGGGAGAACCTGGATACTCATGGGATGGAGGTGTCTCATCTTGGATTTGGGAAGGGAGAGCCCACTGGTTGAGACAGTTCCAGGGACTGGGACCATTACCAGCCATCCAGGGGCCCGATCCTGCCAACAGGAGGGAGCTGCTCCAGCAGTGTGGAGGTGGGATGCTCCCCTTTCCCAAAAGTTTTCCCATAATTTGGTGATTCACTGGCAGGTCAGAGCTGTGTGTGCAGCTGCTGTGGGATTTCACTGGGTAACTATGGCCAACCCCAATCCCCGTTTCATTTCATGAAATGAAAAAGAAATCCTGACGCTCCAGGCGTTCCCTCCCCTGCTGCAATTCCAAGGGTTTTCACCTTTCCCAGGAGCCAGCTCGTCTCTGGGCACTCTCTGTGGATGCTTTCCGAGCACCCCTGTGGATTTTGGTGAAGGACAGCGTGGCCCGGGGACAGGCCTGCTGGAAATGGGAAGAGCCCTGCAGATAAGCATCTGGATCCTGCCATTGTTATCCCGAAAGGAGCAGCAGGAGAAAGGAGGGGAGGAACAGGGGATGGTCCGAGGGGGCAGAGAGGGGACAGGGGGGGGCTGGCAGGGGGGGGAGGGGGTTTGCAAACGGACACAATCCTTGTCCATCCCGGCCACCTGCACGGCCCGGCCCCATCCCAGCCCAGCTGGAGGCAAGGACAGCCTTTCCACTGACCTCACTGGGGAAACATTCCCTCCTCCCTGTTTTTCGCAGGAAGGAAAACACCGGGGAATGAGGGACTGGATATGCGGGATTTAAGGAAAAATGCGGTGGTAAAGCACGGTGAGCCTGTGCCTAAAGGCTGAGCCCCTTCCCAAAGCCCTCCTGGGATTTCCCAAGGAGCCAACAGCCCTTTTTCTGGCTGCCAAGATCCTGTGAAGGTTCCAAATGAGATCCAAGCTGGATACCTTCGGCTACAGCAGGTCTGGGGGTCAGAGCCCGCATTCCCACAAAGTAAAAGCTTCCAGTTTTAATTTTTCCCAAAGGCTGCCTTTTGGGATCCAGTGGAAATGCTGTGCCAAGGCCGGGCTTCCCATTCACTGCTCCCGCTGGAGCTGATTCATTTCTCTGTTAAACAGCTCCTTCTGGGAGGTTTGGCGTGGTTTCCCGAAAATTCTCAGGAAAAGCTGGAAAAGCCTTATCAGGCAGCTCTGCCTCTGGCAATTGCGACACCCTGACGGGACAGCGGGAGCCAGGGACTCTGGACAGAGGGATTATCCCTAGGGAAGTGGGAAGCAGGTTGTACCACGCATCCCCTGTAAATGGAGCAACTCGGAAAATAAAGGGGATGTCATTCCCACCCTGCAAAGAAACAGAGGGCAAAGTTACTTCCCCAAATAGATGGGATTACTGCTGGCATTCCTGCAGCATCCCTGGCTCCCCTTCCCACCGGTGCTCACCCCTCTGTCATCACGGATGTGGGAATCCCCCTCAGCTGAACTCTCCTTCTTAATGCCAGTCCTGCACTGGCACGATTTAAAACAGGCACCCTTCCCGTGACTTTTAAGAGGAAGGGGTGGAAAAGTGGCATCCTTGCAGGAACGTGTGGTGCTGGCACCATCCTCCCTTGGAGCTCTTCCCAGCCCTCCTTCATTTACCTTCAGCAAATTCCCACCTTGACCACGGGATGGGATTCCTGCAGCCCCCTCCTCCCCCCCTCCCTGGCCACAAATCCCTGGATGCAACGTGGCCGGGATGTGGGATGTGGGATCCTCCTCGGGCGTGTGTTCTCCGAGCACGGAGCATTCCGGGCTGGCCTCCCGTGGAATTCGGGCTATAAATTTCCCCGGCAGTTCTGGCACGGAGCGGGAATGACGGTGCTGGAGCTCCCACCTGGCTTTGGAAAGGAATTTGGTCGTGATTAAAGGCTAAGGGTGGAGAATCCGCCCCATCCCAGGGTGCTCCATGCCGGATCAAACAGCCACGGCTCCGGCAGGGGGATGAGGAATGAGGGTATCCATTGGGTGGGATCAGTTTGGGTCTCCAGGTGTTGCAGCTGCTCTCTGGGAGCACCGCTATGTATGTTTGGGAATAGCTTCTTCCCATTCCTGTGGGATTTTAGGGACTGTCCTTCCCTCCTCATTCCCTGAGACTGAGCTGGTGGAGGATCACGAGTCTCCTCTGTAGCTCTCGCTGCCAAACTGGGGAGACCAAACCCCTCCGTGGGAACAGCCTCTCTGGAATGAGCCCAGAGCTGCTGGAAAAACACCATGTCCTGGTCCTGGCTCTGTTGCCATGGCAATGAGCTCTTGGATTGCATCAGCAGAGTGGATGGGGTCATTCCTGGTTTGCCAAGGAGCTCCTGTTGGTGACAACCAGGATTCCAGCATGGACAAGGCCCCTCTTCCCTTCCTCCCCATGGCCTGCATCCCTCCTCATCCTCCTTTTCCATGGAGGAATGCCCGAGGAGCTGTGCCAGCCTCTGATGCTGGACACGGTGGGATCTGCCAGTCACTCCCTGCCTGGGTTGGGATGGCAGGGCAGATCTGGAGCAGCTCTTTGGGAAAAGCTCCTTTTTTTCCAGGGGATTAGAGGGAGCAGCCTCTTTCCCTCACAGGAACAGCGTGAACGCACGACTCTAATTCCTGCAAACATCTCAGACCGGGAACAGCTTGAAAGGATTACAGAAAGCAGGGAACACGGATCCCCAGGAGGGTGTCGGAGGCAGGAGGCTGCCCTGCTCCGTCACGGAGTGCGTGATGCCTCCGTCATTCCCGCCTGGATGTGACTTTGGGCTTGCTAAGGGGTGAAGCACCGCGCTGGCAGCGCGTGTGTGTCACGGACGGGAACCCCTGGGATGGGATGCCTCGGCTGATTTCCAAGTACAGAGAGCTGACATCCAGCTGGGATGAACTTTATTTTTCCAGGCCCTGGATAAGCGGGGTTATCCTGGGTCGTGTATAGCTGTGGGGCTGGGGATGGGCAGCCCCTTGGGAAGGAACCTGGCTCTCGTGCTGATGCACCCTTAGTCCCCAGGCACTGGTGTCTTCACGCCTCCAGCTGCATTTTTGGGACAGTTCCCCTAAAAAAAAAAAAAAAAGAAAAAGAAAAAGAAAAGCAGCCCAGACCTCCCCGGGGAGGTGATGGGTGATGGACACAGCACGCAGGGGGTCACAGCCAGCCCGGCGGGCGTTGCGGGTGGATCAGAGGAGGAAACTCCACCCCAGGGCAGCACAGCCCTGCCAAAACAAACAGGCGGGGGGTGCTCCGCTGCCCCAGGGCTCCGGGACAAAGAATTCCCACCCTTGTCTTTGGGATCGGAGTGTTTGTGCTGCTGCCTGAGGGTCCTCCCTGAGGGCACCCCCCAGAGCAGCCCTTGCTGAGTGCGATGCTGTTTTTCCCAAGGGAAAGCGCATCCCGTGCACACCAGGAGTGTTCCTCAGCTCTTCCCAAGGGACACTTGGAGCAGGGTGTGAAGACACTCTTGGAAACCTTTGTGTTTCCCAGCAAAATAACCCAGGTGGCTTTTTCAGCCCCGTTTGGAAAGTTTGGAGGGAAGGAGCAGAGCATGCCGAGCCACCTTCCTCTGCTCCCTTCCTCCTCGTCCTGGGAACAAAAGGATGATGTTCCTGCTCCACGGAGAAGGTGAGATGTTCCTTCCCACGCACTCACATTTTCCAGAGGAACACAGCTCCCACCCAGATCCCCGTGGCTCAGCATGGCGTGACTTTGCACACCTTTACCCCAGCTCCGGAAAAAAGGCAGGAAAGCTCGGCACAGCCCCGTGGCTGGCATTCTGACGTGGGAATTCTGGGCCTAGAGACGGCTCTTTGCTCGTATCTCGGCTCTAGGTGTGTGTCTTGAACCCTCAACCTTTTGCTCCGGAGAGGGAAGTGCTATTTTTGGAGTCACGGATCCACTCCGAAACTTTTCCATAACCTCTCCGTGTGTTCCCTTGGGACGTTTGGAATGTCACGTTGTGCATCTCCTGGCAGCACGGGGTGAGGGAAGCAGCCGGTCAGCTCCTTGGCCCCAGAGTCCATCCAGGAGGGATGGATGTAAAAATCCTGTTTAAATAATTTGGGATCTTTTCCTGCTTCCTTTCGGCTTCTGACGCTTTCCAAGGCATTTATGTCTCTGCCAGATTTTTCTCTGACACTTTAAGGATCCAGCCTGTTTTCCTCTTATTATTCTTTTTTTAAGGGTGGATATTCTTGTCTTCACATGTCTGGGAGGGAGGCAGGGCTTAAAAACGCAGACCTGTCATATTTTGGGATGTTCTTCCCAACACAAGCCTGGGCTTGGTGGTCCCACCTGTGGAATCCCAACTGCAGCCAGAGCAGCACCATCCCGGTGTTCCCAACCACTCAGGCTGATTTTTGGGATAAACAGTGCTCTGGAAATCTGTTGCCAGCCCTTTCACAGGAGTGCAGTCAGGGTGCTTGGGCACATCCACAATAAATATCCCACTGGCACCGATGACCTGATTAATCTTCATCACATTTCAGTGTGTGAGCTGAACGTTTTCATCCTCTCCATAAAAACGTGTTTAATGCACTTGGAGAGGCTCCTGCAGCAGGAGCAGCACAGCTCCAGGGGAGGTTTGGCATTCAGGGAGGTGCCTCCCATTCCCAGCTTGACCACAGGCCCACGAAGCCTGGGGGGGTCCCTCTGAGATGCACAAAATGTCGCCTGATTCTTTTGTCACCTTTGGGACATTGTAAATTTTAGAGGTGATTAGGTGTCATTTCACACCTGCTTTGCTCTGCAAACCAGCAAAATCATCTTTCCCTCCCTCCCTCCCTCCCTCCCTCCCCAGTAGGTTCCTCACGTTCAGCCTCTTTATTTTCCCCATCTCTGAGGGTGCTGAGAAATAAACCAAGTGGAGGTTTCTGCTTGTTCTAATTCCTTTCTCCCCATGGAAATAATTCCTATTTGCCTGTCTGTCTCAGGAGAGTGAGGTGGAAGGATGGCCAGAGGTCAGATCCATCCCTTCAGGCATCTTGCCTGTGCCTATCCCAGAAAATTCAGTTCATCTTGCCTGTGCCTATCCCAGAAAATTCAGCCTCAAACTCGGAGCCTTCTCCGTGCTTGCAGCAACATTTCCTGCAATCCAGGCTTATAATCCTATAAAGGATAACGATGGAGCACGATGTTCTGGGATTTTAACTGAGGTGCAGCACAGCTTTTATAAACCCCAGCTCAGTCCAGAGGGATACTTTATCCACTCTGGCATTTCTACAGCTCTTGAACTTGTGCCTTTCTGGCGCTTTGCAATCCCTCAACACCCCGGAGTAAAAGCAGATGCTTCTAACAAAGAGCTCGTGGCCTGAACAAAAGTCACAGCTGCTTTTCCAAAGGGTGTCTGGGCATTCCTAACCCCAGTGCTCTCTAGGAATATGGGTACTTTAGTGCTAGCTGGGAAAACATTCTTTCAAAGCTGAGCTGTTGGCCTGGAGACACTTCTGTATGTTCATTTTTGTATTTTTAAAGGGCAAGGTGGCCACGGTTCTAAAAACCACCCCCAAGATTTTGTATAATTATTAGGAATAAGCACAAAGCTGTAAATTATTGGGGGAAAAGCTCTTCAAACCCTCCTCCTTCAGCTGGAGTCCATCAAGTCCCTCGCCTCAGAGGTGGATTATTTTTGATTTTAGGGATGTGCAAAGGTGGAGCTTGACAAAACCAGACCACAGAATCACCTCAGCTGGAAAAGATCTCCAAGGTCATCAAGTCCAACCTTTAGATGTAAAAAGCAGGTTTTGGTTCAAGGTGTGGTTCTGCCTGTTCAGCCCACGAATTCCTGCACAGGCAGAGCCACATTTCCCTGAGGCTTTCTTGATCCCCTTGGATTGTCATTAATATTTTGGATAGTTATTATTAATTTTCCACTGCTCAGGGGGTGCCATCCCACGGAAGGATGGCAAGCAGGGGGAAACCCTTTTACCCAGGTAAGTGATGTTTGCTGAGCTGGGAGTTAATCAGTTCCACAGCCAAGGATATGAGCTATAAAAACAACTGGAAAAGAGGCAAAATGACACAGATCTTGGGGAGCTGAACAGCCAGAAATCCCGAATGCTCTCCTTTATCCCCAAAGCTGGCATAACCCTGAGGTCCAGGTGGGCACCACGCCCACGAGAGGCACATCCAAGCCTCATTCCAGTGGTTTGGGGCTTTAAGATTTCCTTGGAATTACAGAAAGATTAGAATCTCTGATGGCTTCAGTTTTTATGCTGATTAATGTCTGTAAGAGTGATTAGCCCTGTGGGCACTGAGGTGGAGCAAAGGACCGGCCCTGCCCATTCCCACCTCCCAGGAGAGTCCGACCACCTCAACAACGGCGTTCTCCTTGGTTTCCTTTACTCTTTGTTGTTATTCTGTAAGGGAAATAATGAATTATTTCCCCTGCAAACCGGGCAAGGAGGGCTTGGGGGGAAAAGCCAAACTTTGGGAGGAGTCCAAAAATAACCCATTTGTTCACTTCCAGCACGGAACCTCCCTCCCCTGCTCCTCCTCTGTGCTTAATGACCCCGCTGGGAACAAAATATTGATGGCTAAAAGGGGATTAATTGGGCTCTTAATGAGCCTGGGCCGCAGCTTGATGTGCCTTGTGATGAGACCACGATGTTCCACTGGCACTCAGGGTGACGGGGACAGATCTCAAAGTGGCACTTTTCCAAGCAGGACAGCTGAAAGGAGCAGAAAAAAGACAGAAAGAGAGATGAAAACAGAAAGGAATGTTTTCATGGAATGGTTGTTAAGGGTTAGGAGGTGGTGGAGTCCCCACCCCTGGAGGTGAGCAGGGAATGACTGGACGTGGCACTCAGCGCTCCGCTCTGGTTGGTGATGGGTCTGACAGGTTGGACTCGATGACCTTGGAGGTCTTTTCCAACCTAAATGATTCCACGGGGCTGTGTGTGACCCTCGAGCCGCGCAGCTGGGGCCGACCTCGCCCAAGGCACAGACGGTGACTAAGCATGAAATTCCCCCAAAAATGTTTTGCCAGGTGTTTGTTTCTCCAGGCAGCTGTTTAGTCACCCCAAGCCAAGACTCCACGCCCAAGCTGGGGATAAAAAAGGGCATTTTCTCAGCCCTGCAACAGCACCTGGAGGTGGGAATACACCCACGGAACGATTCCCAAAGGCAGATCACGACTCCCTGGAATCACTCAGGTTCGGGACACACAGGGAGACCAGATATAAACCTAAATTCTCATCTCTTTTTTCCCCAAATAATTTGGATTTTCAGATCATGGTGAGCACTCTAAGGAAAATAATCACCGGGGGGAAAATATTATTGCTGTGCAGACAGATGTTTACATTAAAAAAAAAACAAACCAACACCTGGGCTAATTCCAGTGTCCAAAAGTCAAGAGGCTTCTGTGGGATGAGGTTTGGGGTCTCGGGAGGACGCGTTGCTTTCCGGGGAACAAGGAAAAAAAGCAACAGCTCGTTGCCAAAATACCACTTAGTCCAACGTATTCAGAGCCATTTTCTTTCAAGCTCTTCCCAGTGAACAGCTGGGATCAGGTGGAGTTTGTCTGGCAGCACCTCCATCAGACTAGCAGCTATTTTAACCGGGGCCTCGGTCAACAGGGCGGCCGATAAGATCAGCGAGGCTGGGACTGTAAACCTGGCAAGGAATCGCTCTTTTCTTGCCATCAGGGATAACTTTGGGGGTTTGTTTTGCTCTGTTGCTTTTGGCTGGGAGCGAGGTGCTAATGTTAATTTATTCCCTGTGATCCCCTGCAATCCGTATGGCCTTAGCACAGAAGGGGCTGACTTGGAAGGGACACAGTGGAGAAAAAAAGAAAAAAAAGAAAAAGAAAAAAAAAGGGTGTTTTTTTTTCCCCCCTCCTTTTGCTGATCGAATATTTGTTTTATATTGAAGTGCCTGTAGCTAAACAGGAGGAGGTTGTTTCCAAGAAGAGAAAGCATTAACATCCTGTCCCTTAGGCTGAGACTAAACATCATCCACCTGCTTTTCTAGATCCTTGATGGAGAAACAGGATCTTTATGGTCCTTATGAACCCCCAGACTCAGCTATTTAAAACTCAGCTATTTAAAACTCAACTAGAACTATTTAAAGACGGGCTTGACTTCAACTTAACTGTTCGAAACTATTTAAAGATAGGCTTAACTGGTAGAGTTCAGGAGTTTAAAAAAAAAAAAAAAAAGGAGGGAAATGATGTCTGAGAGCTGTGACAGACCTTCAGTATTCCCTGGAATGGGATAGAAAATCAGGCACTTCCACAGGTAACTGTTGGGTTGGACACCTCAGGTTTAGAAGGGGTTAAAACATTTTTGTTTCTCTGGAAAAAGGAGAAGACAAAGAAGTTTACAATGTGCCAATGGCTTAAAAATGTGTAATAAACAAGGGCAGGGAGCAAACGAGCTGTGCAGAGGATTTATTTAGTAACAAAAGGAAGCCATCACTGATACACTCCCTAAATTTGGGTTTCCATCGCCCTAACACGCCACTTGTCACGAGTGTGGGGTCAGGATGGGAACGAATTAACCCAAAAACAGCCCTGCCCCCCTTCCCTGAAGTTGTGGGAATACATCCTATCATAGGCAGGAATGAGCCACCAAGAAAAATGAGATGGGAAAAGCAGCAATCCGTGGGCTAGAGCCAAAATCCCGGGCGCCTGAGTGCCCAGGGTGCTGCTGACCTGGCTCCCAGCTCATTCCAGAGAGACCCTCCCGAGTGAGGGTCCTGACCTCGGTGGCAGCCCTTCCAGTGACTTTTGGATGTGTCCCTGGAGCAGGAACATGAAATTGGGATCAAATCTGCTGACTCGATGGCACGAGGGAACAGCAAGGGGTGAAAAGGGCTTTTGAATTAAGTTCTAACCACATTGGTTAAAGTAAATCACGGTAGGGAACGGGAACTGATGGTCCACATCAGGAAGGTGACGAGAAACATGGAGACAGACCATTTACAAGGGCCTGGAGTGGCAGGACAAGAGGCAATGGCTACAAACTGAAAGAGAGTAGCTTTAGGTTGGATATTAGGGGAAAATTCTTGCCTGTGAGGGTGGGGAGGCCCTGGTACAGTTTTCCCAGGGAAGCTGTGGCTACCTCATCCCTGGGAGCATTCAAGACCAGGTTGGACAGGGCTTGGAGCAACCTGGGATGGTGGAAGGTGTCCCTGCCCGTGGCAGGGGGTGGAAGGAAATGATCTTTAAGGTCTCTTCCAACCCAAACCATTCCACAGTTTCATGACCTGGGACTTGAGGATTGTCCACCAAAACAGATCGTACTTTGCTGTGAATAAAACTTTGCTTCTCCCAAGTATTTTAAGATCTCCTTTTAAGACAAAGCACACAAGGATTTTTATCAATTCCCGTTGTTTTTCAAGTGACACAAGGATTTTGGAATTTTTTTGGCCAGAATACACATAACTCCTGGTTTTTGAGACTGACCATAGAACAGCACGAGGGGGAGTATTTATGGTATGTTTGATTTGTAGCACAATCACGTGCCAAAATTTATTATGGAGAATAGCAGGAGAGCCTAAGCAGAGCTGACACATGGAGCGAGGGCCTGCTGTTTGCTTTCCATCAGGAGTTCGTCTGGAATTTGCATTTTTAGACTATGCTGAAAGCTCTGTCTCTGTTTGGGGGGACAACTCAGAGGTTTGCTGAGTGGTGGCTTGGCTCCCACCCAGGAGAGCTTCGGGAAAAGGCTTTCTGAAGCCCTCCCTGCACTTCCAGGGTGGGATTCTTCCTGATGCAAAGATCAGCTGAACAGCAAGAGGTAGGAATGGTCCACCAAGGGAAGCTGTTTGTACCAGCCTCTTTCTATCCTCCCCAGCATATCCTCACTCCAGGATCCCTAACTATTTAACTCAGGTGATTCCATGTGCATGTAAAGAGCTCCAGGTTATGCCAGCGAGTCACTGGACACGGATCTCGGAATGCTGGAAGGGATGAGCAGGGCTGCACTCCAGGCTGCTCTTTCCAAAGTCTGCAGCATCCTCTGGTGGAGCCGTAAGGAAGGGAGAGCCGTCCAGGGAAGAGGCACAGTTTGGGGTCTCCAAAAACGTACCCCAGTCTGGCTCAAAGCCACCAGTGCCCCGATGCCAAGCAGGTGATGCTGTGTAGGGAAAGCTTCCCTCCACCCAGCAGCCAGCCTGGAATTTGGGGATATTTCCATTCCCTGCTTTGCTGGAGCTGTCCTGGCTGATCCTGGGTGAGTGTCCAACGGGTCAGGAGCAGAACCTGTAACCTGGGTGGCAGGGCTGACTCCCAGCTTCTCCCCTTCCCCTGCTCTGAGTCACCACCATCAGAGCCCGGGGTATTTCTTCACTGCCAGCCAAAGGAAATGCTCAGATAAAATCTGAGTTCTCAGCCTGTGATTCTTTCCTGGATTTTGTTGTGTTTTGGCTCAAGGGGCAAAACAAGTTGCTTTATTACAACATCCCTGTGCCTGGAATGTTTGACCCACCGCAGGGCACCCAGGTTCAGTGTTTTCCTCAGACTGAGATGCTTCAGACACCTCTTGGCTGCCTCCCACCCATATTCATCCCTCCTGTTGTAAATCCAAAGGAAAATCAATGATTTGGAGAGAGCAACTACGACACCCTTTCTCCCTCTTCCCACACAGCAACCAGGACGCTCGAGGGAGATGTGGGGAGCGTGGAGACTTCCTCCTGTCCTAGGGAGCTCCTGAAGTGCATGAGAGCGGATGGAACATTTGGAGAATCAAGAGAATCTCCTGAGAAACAAGACTGGTGGACGAGGGCAGCGTGAAAGCCAGCCTGGAGCCATGCAGCAATTCCAGAACCCCTTCTGGGCTGCTCGGCAAAGATTGACACGCAGATACAACCCAGTGCTGCCAACTTCTCCAGCAATTCACTCAGTCCTTGCGAAAGCAGGACTAAATTGGCCAGGAACCTTCACTTCATCTTCCCTCCCAACTCCTCTGGGTGAGAGCTGTTGAGCAGACCAGGTTTCTGATAAAGTAAAAGCAAACACCATTCCCTCGCGCTGAGGTACAGGAATATTATCCTGACATTTCAGCGCGGATCACTCATATTGCTGCTCGATCTCCCCGCTCCGAGAGCCATGTCTCGACAATAGAAACATTCCCCGACTACAAACAAAATAATCAGGGTTGAAAACCAAATTCAGGGTGGAAACATTCCCTCCTCCGTGGGAGTGATCCATCAGGCTGGATTTACCTCTCAGGCTCTCACTGTCCAAGCAAATTGAGTTGGCGCAAGCTATTTTCATTTAAAATATTTTGATTTGCAATATTTTTATTCTGTCTTTCCTATAGTAGGCTTCTTTTCAGAGAAATGCACAAACATTTTCTAATATCAGGCCAAAAGCCTGATAATTACAGGGTCAAGGCTCAAATCTGTGTAATAGAAGTGGGGAAAAAAAAAAAAGAAAGGTAAACAGCATAGATGTCAGCCCCTTTTCTGATTTATTTTTATGAAGGAATTTCTTTTACATTTCCTCAAGGAATTACAATCATTCAACGATTTTTACAAGCCATTAAAATTTTAAGATTAAATCTGCACTTAGGTTAAAAAAAAAAAAATAAAAAATGCACCAAAGGAGGAATTTATCTTGGAAACAAGACTGGTGTGTTGAAGTACAGATTTGTCCCATACGTCAGCCGTTTAAAACGATTTTATGTGATAAATAACAGGAATGTGGGATCACCAGTGGGAAATAGCAGTTCGTGCTTCTCCTAAGCCCAGATTTACCCCATCAAGAGTTCAGAGCTGGTTTCTTTAAACATCTCTCTTGACAGGGCCAGCGTTTTATCTCCCAGTGTGCAGAGAGGATATTCCAGTGTGTCCACACGGGGAGAGGGCAGAGAGCTGGATGCGGATCGCTCAGCTCCACTGCACTCTGTCTAATTCACGCGGGGAAAACAAACAAACGCGCCGAGGGCGATCGAAACTGACCGAACAGCGAAACGCGGCGCTTGGAAAGAGCGAAAAAAAAAATTATTTTATTTTATTTAATGTGTGTTGACTCGGGGTGCGGGTTTTTTTGCGGGTTGTGTTTTTTTGCGGGTCCGGGGTGGGTTTTTCCCCCCCGGCTCTGTGGGGCCCGCCCTGCCCTCACCCAAGATGGCGGCGGGGCCGGGGCCATAAGGCGGCGGCGGCCATGTTGGCTGCGGGCGGGTGGGCACGGCGGAGGTGGCGGCGGGTGAGGGCGGGCAGGGGCCGGGAGGGAATCCCGGGATGCACCCCCGGAAGCCATCCTGGCTCCTCCTGCCCGGCAAGAGGGAGACCCCCGGGCTTTGCACCGGCGGGGGGCTGCGCCCCGTGCAGGTGGCAGGTGCCCCCGCCGCGTCCCTTCGTGCCCCCGCCGCGCCCTGAGGCGGCTCCCGCTGGTGCCCGGCGCTGGGATAAACATTCCCGCTCTCTGCTTTCCTTGCAGGAGGGTTTCACGCACTCGTAGAAATCTGCTGCCCGCACTTAATAAATGAAAGGGCAGAAGACGAGCCCAGCTGTGCCGGCGGCACGAGGAGCAGCGCGGCGCGGGATCGTTCCCGGGGGATGCTGAGCCTCGGGAAGCGGGCGCGGCCTGGATTTCCTCGTGGGAGGAGCCTTTCCAGGGGGGAATCGAAGGTAATTGAAGGGCTGTGTGTCTTAAAAAAAAACAATAACAAAGAAACAAACAAAAAAGTTTAAGACGTTTGGAGGAATTCGGCCAGCAGTGTGCTGCGGGATGGTTGGGAGATTGTTCTGGAGGATAAATGGAGATGCTTTAGAGGATAAATGGAGATTTTTCTGGGGGATAGCCGGAGGTTTTTTCTGGAGGGTGAATGGGGATGCTCTGGAGGGTAAATGGAAATTCTCCAATAAGGTAAATGGAGATTTTTGTGGGGCACAAATGGGACATAAGCGCAGCTGCTGTGCATGTTCCTCGGCTTATCCAGAAATCCCCAAACAGGTTGGAAACCTGTTACTATTTGCTCAGTGTCCTGACCTACCTAACTTTATGTACCTGCACCCTGTGGGAATTCCTGTGAGGAATTTTCCAGGGGATTAACATAGTGGAGCAGCTCCAGCTTTTATTTATCTCCTGGTGATGCTGTTTCTTACCTGTTACCTTGTTGTCTCACTGCTATAAATATATTCTTATTATCACAATCCATCTTTAAGGCTCTTCTGGTTGTTTACCCTGTCAATATTCCAGGGATTCTCATTTTGATCCCTGTTTGAGCCCTTTGTTGTTTGTGCTCGTGCAGGTACTGAGAGTTTAAAGGAATCCTTCCTGGAAAGATAATAAATTAAGGAAAAACTTCCTCTTCCACTCTCTACAGAGAAACTTAAGATGTAATTGGAAAGACTTGAGGGAAAAGCATGGTGGATTTATGTGGACAATGGGATTTTATTTTGGGAATATTTATATTATGAAAAAATATATACAAATATAAATCTCTTCTTGGACATTGGGAGCCACTGTTGGGCTTTATTTTTTAAAACAGTGGCCCTAATTCCACTTGTACTAATTCCAGTTGCACTTATTCCAGTTCCTTATCAGGAGCTGTAATTGAATTGAAATATGGTTTGAGTTTTGCATCAGTTCTGGCAAAACTGAAGTGCTTTTGCAATTAATCTGTTGCATGAACTATGTTTTCTGCAAATCTTGTGCACATGCACATTCTTTAAAGTTTTTATTTGCTTATTGCCGGGCTGGAAAGAAGTTACAAACAAATCCATAAAATATGGGGAAAAAATATTGTTGTCGTTTAAATTCTTTAAGAGAGTGTTTTGGAGACACAGAGACTCAGCAGCCCTTCGGAAAACTGAAGATTGGTTTCCAAATGGGAACTAAACCCCTGAACCTCATTTTTTTTTTCTGAAGGGAAAAAATGGTGGGAATGGATTAATTTGTGGCATTTTTCATTGGAAAGACACTTCAGCCAACAGTTTGCGGGGTGGTTTAATCCAGAACCAGATGAACTAAGAGATGATCTTGGAATGTATCTCTTCCATCTGGCTTTGTATCAGATCCTGGCGTTAGCAGAGCTCCGGTGGGAGCGCGGATCGGGATCTTATCGCGGATGGGGATCTTGCAGAGGAGCAGCAGGAAATTAGCACGTGCTGTGCTGATTGATTTCTTTAAGCTGCACAGCCCCGGGGTCAGCACAGAAACCAAGGATATCCTGTTGGAAAACGTTAAGGGAGCAGATTAACTGGGAGCTTTTGTGGATTTGTGGGCCGAACCTGCACTTCTTTCTGCAGCTTCCAAGAGTGCCGGAGGAGCCGGCGGTGGGGTTGTGTCTCCACGTGGGGAAGAGCTGGAAGGTGTTGAGTTGGGAGTGTTGCAAAGATCCCTGCTGGCTGTGGGAATGACACAGCAGGAGCTTGGATGTGAGGGGTCTTTTTCCAGCAGAATTTAGACAATTTTGTTTTGCCCCTTTCCCCTCAATTTGCAGCTTCTGGGGGATGGTTTAGTTGCCACGGTGATGATCCGTCAAAGGTTGGACTCAGTGATCCTGGAGGTCTTTTCCATTTAATTTTTCCATAGATAAGCCAAATGCATTTGCTGATGGTGGTTGTGTTGGCAGGGATAACCTCGAGGTTTTTACCGCGTCTCGCAAGGAGGAATATGGGTATGGAATTCTGCTGGGCTTTCTGATGTTGTACTTGAATGGAAAAACTGGGAAAGTGGGGGCACACTCAGACGTTTGTGTGTTTCTTCTGGCAGGATGGAGAAGAAGAAAATCCTGATGAAGTCCAAGGTCGCTGCTCCCAACCTCCTGAGGGCCCTGCACTCCCTGTACCAGTTCGGGCACCTCTGTGACGTGACGGTTCACACCCAGCACCTGGGAATTCAGGAGGAGTTCCTGGTTCACAAGGCCGTCCTGGCAGCTTCCAGCAACTATTTCAAGGGGCTCTTCCTGCACGAGGAGATGCTGGAGACCAAGACCTGCACGGTGACCCTGCAGGACATCTACACGGAGGAGTTCACCTCCTTCCTGGAGTTTGTGTACACGGCGGAAGTGGAGATCGAAGCGGAAAAGCTCCAGCGGATGAAGGAGATAGCCGAGAGACTGGAATGCAAGGATTTGCTCGACATCTGTGAAGAAGTGAAGGCAGAGGGCAGGAAGGGCTTGGATTTGAGCCTCCACCTGAAGGGACAGAGAGGTGAAAGTGGTGGGTCCCAGCGGCCTCACATCCAGCATGAGGAGAACCCCAGCGCGAGGAACTCTTCCCAGGTCGTGGCAATTCCTGTGCAGAGGAAACTTTGGGACAGGCAAAAACATAAGAAGTTGCTGGCGGGCTATGAGCTCACTGGAGGCCAAGCAGCGGGTCTGGAGCAAGAGGACACCGCTTTTCCAGACCCAAAGCCCAGGACAGCAAAGCTGCCGAAATGCAGCAAGCCAGATTCCACAAACACCCTCGGTGTGGATATCATTAGACTGGAAAACGAGGATAGTCAGACTGAGGCACAGGGAGCCTGTGTGATGATTAGGAGCGCTCTGCCTGAGCAGTGGGGAGATGGAAAGAGTTTAATTTCCCAGTTTCCCACCGAGACAGAACGCAGGAAATCGCCGCGGCCCGCGGCGAAAATCCCAGCGCCAGTGACGTGCGGGAAGCGCGTGGGGCAGTACCGGGAGCGCGTGGAGCTCCAGCACGACGCCGGCCTGGCCCTCAGGCCCCGCTGCGAGGGGTGCGGGCAGCGATCCCCGGCCCCGCGGAACCTGCGGCAGCACCGCCCGCGCGCCCACGGCCACCAGCGCGGCTCCTCCCGCCACGCCGGGCTCACACCCCGCAGGGACGCGGCCCAGCGCGTCCGCAGGGCGCCCGATGGGAAGCGGGAACGCCGGGCCTGCCCCTGCTGCGACAAGGCGGGCGGCTCCAAGGGCGGCCTCTCCGGCCGCGTCCAGACGCACGGCGGGGAGAGGCCCTACAAGTGCGAGCGCTGCCCCGCCAGCTTTGCCCACAGGTCTGCCTACAGCACCCACCTCAGGTACAGCACCCTCGGGAACGTACGGGGATAAAGGCATTGCCAAAGCCCTCCCTGCTCCAGGTCCAGAATTCCTTGGATGTGACACGGAGTGTGTTGAAACTGGGACAGGTTTTTTTGGTTAGCTTCACTGAGCTCGCGGTGCAGATGAGTGGGCTGAGGTCTCCCGGATGAATTCGGGGAATTTCCCGTGGAATTAAAGGGGACTTGTGCAACCAGACCCAGGAAGCCTCAGACTTGGGGTTTTAATAAGAATTTTGTGTCTCTTTATTGGCATTTAATCTTTATTTCCCTCGGTTTAAGTCCATAAGGAAAATTTACAGTCCATCCTACATTCCCAGTCAGGTGACAAATATAGATCCTTGATGAACTGAGACATCTTAAGTGCCTTTAATTACCTGGTCCAACTCTACCCAAAATTCCCCTGTTTTTGGGCTTTCCAAACACACTGTGAATTTCTTAAATGGTGCAAAGAGCGATTCAGAGGAAATGACTCTTCCCCCTGGGCCAACATGTCTGAATTGAAACAATTAATTAATTTTAATTGAGTCTCATTTAAACACATTGAAGTTACACTCTGTTTATTTTAACAGGAAAATCCACGAGTCTGGGCAAGAGAGGAAACTCCTGCCTGTCTATTGGATGGTGGTTCCACCTGCAGCTGGACCGAACGCCGCAAGCTGTGACAAAGATCCCGACAGAGAGCCTTGGGATGCGACATCTGAGGCCACGAGGAGTGAGGAGGAACCCGGGGCTTCATCCACTGCTGAAGCAGAACGGAGCACGGAGCAAGAGGAACAGGACGGGAAACACAAGGAAGCCGAAGCAAGGAGCGAAGAAGGGCATGAAGATGAAGGTGAGATGAGTGTAAAGGGCGAGGAGGAGGGCGATTATGAGGCGGGATACTCGGAAGCTGAAGGAGGTGCAGCCAAAGAGGTGTGCCCCGAGGAGGGTGACCAACACCCAAACGAGAAGGGCGGCGAGGAACACGAACCAGGCGAGGAGCCCGAACCGCAGAAGGCCAGTAAAAGCGGGGCCAGCAAGGACCCCCGCTACGTGATCCGGTGCGACAAGTGCCACGAGCAGTTCGTGTCCCGCAAGAGGTACGTGGATCACTGCCGGGACGCGCACCAGTGCCCGCCCGGCAAGGTGTACCGGTGCGACGTGTGCGGCAAGCGCTTCGCCAGCTACACCAGCTGGAAGGAGCACCGGGCGTGCGTCCACACGGAGGAGCGGCGCTTCTCCTGCCCCCTGTGCAGCGCCACCTTCAAGCGGCAGCGGGACGTGCGGACCCACTCGGTGCGGAAGCACGAGGGCCGTGCCAAGCGGCCCCTCTGCTCCGTGTGCGGGAAGATCCTGAGCTCCCGCACGGCGCTGGTGTTCCACATGCGCACGCACACCGGAGAGAAGCCCTACGAGTGCGGCGTCTGCCGCGCCAGGTTTGCGCAGCCCTCCCAGCTGAAGATCCACACCAGGTCAGCCTCCGGTCTCCCCGTTCCCCCTCCCTGCGCGCACAGGGTCCTGCAGTGCCTTTATCCTCTCCTGGCTTCCCAGCTGTGAGTCGTTCTCCTCAGAGCGGGAACACCGGGATATCACTTGGATTGTAGGATATGTGATTAATCCTTTTACGCAAAGGCTTCGCCTCTGTGGGGTTGTTGCGTTGCCCGTGGTCGGGATTTCGACACGGATGCCCCGTCCAAACTTGCAGGCAGGAGCCAGTCATTTGGAGCAGGCTCTGAAATCCCATGGGATTCACTGATCGAGAGTAGTGTAGACTAAAGAGTGAGTCAGGGACCTCAGAGACCATCTCGGAGCGAGGAATTAGTGTGGGACTCAGTGCTGCTCCTCAGGGCTCCTGCTGCACTCACTGAGTTTGACGGGATGAGTTGCTCTCTGATGGTGTCTGTGTCAGATGTGTCCGCTCCCAGGAGAGGGTGAATCATCCCATGGAAAATTTCCCATCTTTGCCTGAAAAGATTGCATAGCAGATAAATTATAAGCCTCTTGCTTGACAAGTCAGAATTAGGAATGATTTTGCTTGGATTTCCTGTTTGGGTTGGAATAAGGGAAGTCAGCACAGGGTAAAGACCAAATCCTATGTCCTAAATAAGGGGATATCACACCAGGTAGGGTCTGCAGGACACGAGGTAGTGGGAAGGCCCACAGGATTAAAACCTGATTTATTAAATAATCATTTGCCTCCTTCAGGTCCCACACGGGGGAGAAGCCGTATATTTGTGAGGACTGCGGGGCTTCCTTTGCCGACAAAGGGAAACTCACCGGCCACAAAAGGACACACACAGGTGGGCATTCAGTACCCCATGTGGTTTCTCCCGTGGTTTTCCCTTTTCACTGCTAGGAATTGCTGGTTGGGGTGTGAACAAAGTGCCCTTTGCTTTTTTTTTTGTAATTCACAGAGTAGACTCCAAGCAGCAGGAAGGAATCAGTAGGGATAGAAGCTCTTTTAGCCTGGAAAAAAGGAGACTCGGGGGGGGGAAGTTTTTGCTTTCCACAACTCCCTGACAGGAGAGGGGAGCGACTGGACGTGGCACTCAGTGCTCTGGGCTGGGTGACGAGGTGGGGATCAGGCACAGGGTGGGGGGACTCGATGATCCCGGGGGGCTTTTCCAACCTCAGTGATCCTGTGCTTTTGAAGACCAGCCTTGGAGTGCGAAACTCCTGCGTGAGAATCCCGTTCCTCTCTCCCCAGGAGAGCGCCTGTTCAAGTGTGACGTGTGCGGGAAGCATTTTGCCACCAAGGAGTACCTGAAGTGCCACAAGCGCTGCCACATGGGCGCCAAGCCCTACAAGTGCGAGGTGTGTGGGAAAACCTTCGGCCTCAGGGCCTCCCTGGCCCAGCACAGCAACGTCCACGCAGGTAATGGAACCGCCCCTTGGCGCTGGGGAGACAAATCCGTGGCCCCTGGGGCTCTTCCCGGTTTGGATGGGGGCATTTCATTCCACAGCTCCTTGGATTAGGTGATCACAGAGGGTGGAAGAGACCTCCAGGATCATCGAGTCGAACCTGTGAGTGAGCACTACCTTGTCACTAGACCAGAGCACTGAGGGCCCCATCCAGGCGTTCCCTGAACACCTCCAGGGATGGGGACTCCGTGGTGCTGGAAGCGGGGCTCATCCCAATCCTAGCTCCTTAAGTGGAGCACAGGAACACCTCGTGTCACATCAGTGATGTTTTCACAAGAAAACTGAGGCCTGGTTTGTGCCAGGAGTAGAGAAAGGCTGTAGTTCCCCCTGCGGGATCAGAGAGCTGATTTTAGGGTTTCTTGGCAGCGGAGAAATATTTATCATGGAGGCATAAAATCCCAGACTGGCTTGGGCTGTAAGGGGCCTTAAAGATGGGACACCTTCCATATCCCAGGCTGCCCATCCAACCTGGCCTGGAGCAGTTCCAGGGATGCGACAGCCACACCCCCTTTATAGATACTGTAAAATCCTTTCTCTTTTTTTTTTTTTTTTTTTTTTTTTTGATGGGGGCCAAAGAGCCCCCTCTCCTAACGCCGTGTCTCCCGGGATTGGTTGTTCCCAGAGACCCGCCCCTATTTCTGCGAGCAGTGCGGGAAGACCTTCACGCAGCAGGGCGCCCTGCGGCGGCACCAGCGCATCCACACCGGGGAGAAGCCCTACAAGTGCCGGGCCTGCGAGAGGACCTTCACCGACATGTCCACGCTGCGCAGACACGTGGCGGTACGGCATCCCTCGGCATCCTTCCGGCCCTCGGGGTCACCTCGTGGGGTGGGGTGGGGTGGGATAGAAACTGCGGCCGCGCCTTCCCGGCCTCCGGGAGTGTGGGATTTTCCTTTGGCGACGGCACAGCAGCTCCCACTGGTGGCTGCAGAATCCAGGCGTCTCCCGGCCTTTGGGAGAAGAGGCGCAGCATCCCGGGAGGCGTTCGGGGAATGGCCGGACATGGCATTTGGTCATCGGTCAGAGTTTGGACTCCGTGATTTCGGAGGTCTCTTCCAGCCAAAAACATTCGAGGAAGGACTCGGGATTTTAGGTGCTTATTATGGACTTTAGTCCCCGTAACACGATGGACCCCAGGAATGTGGTTTTACATTTTTGAAGTGATTTTAGTTAAAAATCAGGTGTAATTGTTCTCCTATCCCCCTCCCTTTTGTTTTGTTTTGTTTTGTTTTGTTTTTTCCCCAGATTCACGATCGGAATGCTCACTGGCGAAGTTTCCTGATCGATCTCACCCCCAAAAAGGACCATAACTGGTCCAAAATAGAGACATTTGGGGAAGCCCATCCGGGAGGAGGCTCCGCCCCGGAGGGTTGGTCGGTGGACCAGGGGAAACTTTACAAACCAGAAGGTGCCAAAACAGCAGCGCGGGTGGCACCCGGTGCTGGGGACACCGGGGGCACCGACCGCTCCCTCTTGTACTCGTAAGGTCAGTTTTGGCCCCCCAAAAATACGCGGGATGGGGAAAATTATCTCTGAGAATGAGGGGAGTTATCCCCAGCGCCGCAGCTGGATTCCAGGTGGAGGAGGGGGGTGTAACCCCTCCCGAGGGTGTTCATTGCAGCGAAACGCTTAGATCTGCCCCGAGTTTTTATTTTCCAGACGCGCGGATGCAGCTCAGAGCATCCCCTCGGGAAGGGGCGGGGCGGCCGGGAGAGCATGTGCGTGTGTGTGTGTGTGTGCGCGTGTTTATCCGGGCGCGGCCGCTGTAAATCTCCCATTTCTCTTTATTCAATAAAGGCGTGGGTGCCGCCCAGCCCGTTTCCACTCCCCCCCCGCTTCCACGCGCGTCACTTCCCGCGCGCCGCGGCCGCGCTCGGGGCGGGCCGGGCCCGTGGAGCGTCAGCAATTCCGGCCGCGCCCGGGGCTGGGCGGGAGAGCGGCCGGGAAGGCGCCCGGAGCGGTCGGTGAGTGCGGGGATCCCTCCCCTGTGCCCCCCACATTGCCTCTCCAACCCCTCCCGAGACCCCCTGTTCTTCCCCTCATCCTGCCTCATCTCCATCTCCCTCATCTCCTCCCCTTCTTCCCCCACCGCTCCGCTGGGATGCGCTCCCTGCTTCCCCTGTGATCCAGAATCCTTTCCAGAAAGGGTTGGAAGCAGGAACTGAGCGCTCATCACTCCGTCGCCTGCCCCAGCTCCCTGGGAATCCTCTCCCCGTTCCCCTTCTGGGGCTCCTGGCCGCAGCTTTTTGTCTCTTTCCAGCTGTTTTTTTGCCCTCTGGAAAGGGGACGTATTCCCAGAGACGGGCGGTGCTCAAACGGGAGTTAGGTGAATGGTTGTGAAATAGCGCGACAAGTGGTTAAAAATCGCTTTATTGGGGTAAAAAAAGTGACGTTTTGATGCCATTAGCTGTTTAGGCATTTGGTGGGTGGTCCTTAAATTCCTAGGAAGGGGAAAGGAAATCCCCAGATTCCAGCAGGAATTAAAGGGTTAAACTCAGCAGGTCGCTCAGAGCCTCTTCAAATCCAGAGAAATGCGGTTTGTACACCAGTTCTTTTGTTTTTGGGCTTTCAGTGTGTGGATGTGATTATCCATCACGCCTGGGTCGGTGAAGCACTTGGAATTTCATCTGGGAATGGTGTTAAGGCAGTGCTTTTTAGAATTGCAATGAATTTTGCTTAGTTTTACCTTCTGTTGCCTGCTGAGGAGAGGAATCATTCCTTAACTCCCCATGCCTTCACCAGAACATGCCCTCGATCCCCCTCTGTTGCTCCATCCCTGTTCCAGGTTCTGATAGTCCCGAGGGGGTCTCAGGTAAAATTACAGGTGGGATTCAAGCTAAAATTTCCTCCGTGGTCTGGTGGAGAGCAGTCCAAGGTTGGACTCAGTTCCAAGAGCTCTTTCCCAACCTGGCTGAAACACCCAAAACCCCGGCGGTGGCTTCTGGCCGCTGGAAACCCTCGGGAGTTCGGCTAGCTAACGCGGGGTGTCATCAACAGCTTCTTGCAGGGGGAAGAAAGATGGAAAGCCCTCCGGTCCTGCTGGAATCCAAGTCCTCCCCCATCAACCTGCTGAACGAGATGCACCAGCTGCGCCTGCTGGGCCACCTGTGCGACGTGACGGTGAGCGTGGAGTACCAGGGCGTGCGCGCCGAGTTCGTGGCCCACAAGGCCGTGCTGGCGGCCACCAGCAAGTTCTTCAAGGAGGTTTTCCTCAACGAGAAGGCCGTGGACGGGCCCCGGAGCAACGTGTTCCTCAACGAGGTGCAGGTGGCGGATTTCGCCTCCTTCCTGGAGTTCGTCTACACGGCCCGGGTGGAGGTGGAGGAGGACAGGGTGCAGCGCATGCTGGAGATGGCCGAGAAGCTCAAGTGCCTGGACCTCTCGGAGACCTGCTTCCAGCTGAAGAAGCAGATGCTGGAGTCGGTGCTGCTGGAGCTGCAGAACTTCTCGGAATCGCAGAGCTCCGAGGAGGAAGGCGCTGCCCAGCCAGACGTCCCGCCCGAGCCCAGAGCCGTGGCAGAAGCCGAGCGGGATCCCCCGGATTCCCCCACGGCCAGGCCCAGCCACGGGGCGTCCCCGGAGGTGCCGACTGCCAAATCAAAGGAGAAGGTGGACAAGAAGAAGGAAGTGCTGAAGGCCCCTTATGCCAAAATCCGGAGGGCGAGCGGGAGGCTGGCCGGGAGGAAGGTGTTTGTGGAAATCCCCAAGAAGAAGTACACCAGGAGGCTGAGGGAGCAGCAGAAGAGCGCGGAGGTGGCTGCCGGAGACGAGAGATACCCAGAGGAGGAGGAGCCGTGCGAGCCGGAGGGAGAGGAGGAGCAAGAGGAGAGCGCCGTCAAACCGGAGGGCGCGGAGCGCAACGGCCGCCCTGGGGAGAACCCCCGTCCCAAGGCCGGCGAGGACAGAAAGAAGCGGGGCAGCAACTTCAAGTGCGGCACGTGCCAGAAGGAGTTCCTGTACGAGAAGAGCTTCCTGAAGCACATCCAGCACAGCCACGGCATCGCGGCCGAGCTGGTGCTGCGCTGCGAGACGTGCGGGCAGACCTTTGCCAACCGCTGCAACCTGCGGAGCCACCAGCGGCACGTGCACAGCAGCGAGCGCCGCTTCCCCTGTGAGCTCTGCGGTAAGAAGTTCAAGAGGAAGAAGGACGTCAAGAGGCACATTCTCCAGGTTCATGAGGGTGGTGGGGAGCGCCATCAGTGCCAGCAGTGCGGAAAGGGGCTGAGCTCCAGGACCGCCCTGAGGCTCCATGAAAGGACGCACACGGGCCACAAGCCTTATGGGTGCCCCGAGTGTGAGGCTAAGTTTTCCCAGCCTTCGGCACTAAAAACCCACATGAGGTACGATCGGCCTTCCCTGGCCTCGGGAGATCCGGTGGGGGGGGACGAGCGCAATCTCCTGGAGCCTTTCCCTGTTTCCCTTTTTCCCCCTCTGCTTTGCCCTCACTAGAAGGTCACAGGTCGAGCGCTGCTGCTGCTGCTGCTGCTGCTGCTGCTGCTGCTGCTGCTGCTGCTGGAGAGCTTCTCCCAGGGGATCAATCAGGGCGGGAATTACTCCAGCTCATTTGCTGCCTCCTTATGGCCAAGACAGTAAAGAAGCCTGGAAATATTTGGGAAAGGCTTGACCGGGTTTTAAGGGGGAGAACACCAGATTTGGGAGCCAAGGAGGGTTAAAAAACGGAGGTGGGAACAGAACAAGTGACAGATCGTAGGGCAAAAATCCTCTCTGAGGGGTTTCACCTGATTTCCTCTCTGAGGGGTTTATAGCCTGATTTTACCAGTTATTTTGTCTGTCTCAGGGTGATTTTGTCAGGGTAAAAGTCATCTCTGAAGGGTTAAATCTCATTGTATCAATTCTTTTGCCTCTCTGGGAAGAGATGTTCTTATCAGGGCAAAAATTGTCTCTTGAGGGGTTGAACCTGATTTTATAATTTATTTTATCTGCCTCAGGGTATTTTTAAGAGGGCAAAAATAATCTCTGAGGGATTTAACCTGATTTTATCCCTTGTTTTATCTGTCTGAGGGAAGAGGCATTTTTAGCAGGTCGAAAATCAACTGTGCAGGCCTTGAGCCTGATTTTACCCCTTATTTTATCTGTTTGATGGAAAAAATCATCTCTGAGGGGTAGAACCTGATTTTATCTGTCTCAGGGCACTTTCCTGAGGGGAAAAAATTACCTCTGAGGGATTTAACCAGATTTTAACCATTATTTTATTTCTGTTAGGTCAGAGACTTTTTTTATCAGGGGAAAAAAATCATCTCTGGAAGGTTGAACCTGATTTCATCAGTTTTTTCATCTGTCTCAGGGCATTTTTATAAGGGGAAAATATCTCTGAGGGGCTTTAACCTGATTTTATCAGTTCCCAGAGCTTCACCTGCCCTTCCCTAGCCCAAGGAAACGAGTTGATCCGCTTAAACGTTGTTATACCTTAAAAAAATACCTTTTAACATCTGTGTTTACCCTGGAATTCCTGGCTCTGGGCGTTGATCCGGCGCTGCACCAGCCCTGAACACCCCCGGCCCGGGTTGTTCCACGGAGGGAAGAGCTCAGCCTGGTGTTTGAACGTTCCTTTCTCCTTTCAGAATCCACACGGGGGAAAAGCCCTTTGTCTGTGATGAGTGTGGGGCCCGGTTCACTCAGAACCACATGCTCATCTATCACAGGCGCTGCCACACAGGTGAGGAGCCATCGGGACCCGGGGCGGAGGAGGCTCGGAAAACAGGGGGGGAAAAAAAACCCAAACAAGCCGTTCTGGGAAAGCTGGAAACCGTTTGCCTTCAGAAAATGCTTTTTTTTGTTGTTGGTTTTTTTAATATCAAACAAGATGCTGTCATCTCCAGATGCAGGTTTGCTGAGAAAACTAAAAATACCCGATACCTCAGGATATTCTGTGATTTTTAAGCTGAAGGAGGGTTTATTTAAATTAGGTATCGGGGAGTAATTCCTCCCTCTGAGGGTGGTGGGGCTGAGTGGAAGGTGTCCCTGCCCATGGCAGGATTTGGGACTGGGTGACCTTTAAAGGTCCCCTCAGACCCTGGAGGGAGGACACGCTCCATAAGGTCCCTCAGTTTTGGCTGGGATGTTTAGGAGCATTCCCAAAGCCCTGTTGGTTTAATTCTCCTTTCCCCCCCCCCTTTTTTTAGGGGAAAGGCCTTTCATGTGTGAAACGTGTGGGAAGAGCTTTGCCTCCAAGGAATACCTGAAGCACCACAACCGGATCCACACGGGATCCAAACCCTTCAAGTGCGAGGTTTGCTTCCGGACCTTCGCCCAGAGGAACTCCCTGTACCAGCACATCAAGGTCCACACAGGTAGGACGTGCTCTTTTATGTTTGAGACACACTGCAGTATATTCCAGCGAGGAATTCCCCAGCCAGGGGGGGAATTCTGGCTTGAATTCTGACCCTGCATGCACTGGCTTGATTCTTGATGCCAGCACCGCTCCTGCTTCTTCCCGAGCGCTGGCAATTCCCTGGAATACTTCCAAGGGCTGTGGAGATGTTGTTAATAACCAACCGGGATAATTAGCGCGCAAGAACGCTGTTTCAGCTCCGAGCTCCTGCCCTGGCTGGGGAAGGAGGAAAGCGGGATTTCTTTTTTTCCCCAAAGGGAGGGGTTTTGGTGTACGTGGGAGGTGCTGGGGGCTCTAAGGCGGCGCTGTGTGGCAGGGGAGCGGCCGTACTGCTGCGACCAGTGCGGGAAGCAGTTCACGCAGCTCAACGCGCTGCAGCGGCACCACCGCATCCACACCGGCGAGAAGCCCTTCATGTGCAACGCCTGCGGCAGGACCTTCACCGACAAGTCCACGCTGCGCCGGCACACCTCGGTAGGAGCCCCAGACCCTTCCCCCATCCTAAAAATTTCCTGCCAGCATCAAACTTTTTTTCCTTGCCGTCTCGCGTGTCCGACCTTCTCTTTCCCCGGTTCTTCGTTTGCAGATCCACGACAAGAACACCCCCTGGAAGTCCTTCCTTGTCATCGTGGAGGGGGCGTCGAAGAGCGACGACGGCCACAAGACGGAGCTCCCCGACGAGGAGTACGCCGTGTCCCCCAAAATCCCGGAGAAGCTGCTGTCCTTCCCCGAGAGCAGCCCCTACCAGAGCCTGGCGGCCGTCCCGGGCGGCGGCACCGCCGGCACGGACTGTAAGTCATCCGGAGGGCCGGGATCGCAGGAAGCCCTGATGGGAAGCGCGCTGAGCGAGCTGACGGTGCTCCACGCGCAGCAGGACTCCGTCCAGCCCCAGCTCCACGCGCTGGTGAACATGGAATAACGTGGGACTCACTGTGACTCCTTGAGCTGCACCCCTTTGTATAGCCCTTTTGCCTGAGGGAAGCTGGTAGTGGGAAGCAAGGTGGGAGTGGATTTTCCCCGGATTCCTCTGAAAATTCATTCCGCAGCTCCATCTCCCGGAGAGTCATCAGGGTGACACTTCGGTCACTCCTCCCTGGAGGTTGATTCCCTGGGAGCGGAGGGGGTGGCTCAGGTACCGTGTTCGGGTGGGTTCTGAAGGTGGTGCAGGTTTGTTTTCCAGGTGATTTTGATGCCACGTGGACAATCAGGAGAACCGAGGTTGTGTTTCTCCGTGACATTCGCTGCATTTTCCCCGGCAGGAATTGATCCAGGAGATAAGTCTGGCTAAATTGCTTTCCAGGGAAACCTTGGTTTCTCTCTGCTTTTTGCCAAAGACCCCAGCAGTGAGCCAGCTCACTCCTTGGGAATACGAGTGGGAGCTTTGGAGTTTCTTTCCGGGAGTTTTGAGTCTCTTAAATAGCAGGTGGGAGCCAAGTGCTGGTTCGTGTTTCCACAATTCCATGAAAACTGGAGCAGTCTGGCACTTCAGTCTCCACCTTCCAACTGCTCCAGCTCACATGGAATTGGGCACTTAGAGACCAAAACATCTCTTGGAAAAATGTCTGGGAAAACCAGCCATTCTGGAAAAGGTTCAATTTACAGGCTTTTCCTGGTCAGCACCTCCCGCTCCATTTTACTGGAATAGGATTTGGGATGTTTTCCCTGGGTGGTGGGGAAGGAGCCTTTGAGAGTTGTCATCTGACTGGGGATGACTCTTTTTTTGGGGAGCAGCAGCTCCCTGCTGTGGTTTACCACTCCAAAACTCGGGATCAGCTTCCCAGTTGCCACTGTGTAAAAACCTGCCATCTTTTCCAGTTACTTTTCCTGTTTCCTTTGCCTGTTACTGTAGTATTCCCACAGAAACTTTCCCAGCTGGAGCTGTGAGCAGAACTTTGGGAAAGGTAAGCACAATCCAGCCTGGTGAGGGCCTGTTGTCCAGCAATAAACACACCCCCCCATCCGTGGCACAGAGCTATTTTTTTTTTTGGTCCTAAAGGGATGCCGGAGGTGTTGCCATGGAATTCTAACGTAGAAGAAAGGGAATTTTTTTTTTTTTTTAAAGAGAACGTTTCCAAGAGGTTATATTTGAAATATTTATTCCTGGTGAAGCTCAGTTGTCCCCAGTGACCGATGGAAAGAGGCTGTAGATATATTTAAATCCTGAGCGCCTGGAACTGGAGCCAGGGAAGTTTTTGTACTCTGGGAATGTATGGAAGTGAGTTACTGTTCAACTGTTCTTATTAAAATATGGGAATATTGGAACATTGAGAGCCTTCTGGTGACTGGATGATCTGATCAGGGGGGACACTTTGGGACAGGGACAGGCTGGAAACCTGTGGCATGGAGAAGGTTCCAGGGAAACCTCAGAGCAGCTTTCCAGGATCCAAAGGTGCCTGTAAGGAAGCTGAAGAGGGGCTGGACTAACAGGACAAGAGATAATGACTTCAAACTGAAAAAGGGGAAGTTTAGGTTGGATATTAGGAAGACATTCTACCCTGGCAGGGGGGAGAGGCCCTGGCAGTTTCCCCAGGGAAGCTGTGGCTGCCTGGAAGGGTTGAAGGTCAGGCTGGACAGGGCTTGGAGCAACCTGGGATAGTGGAATGGGGGTGGATCTGGATGGGCTTCAAGGTCCCTTCCAACCCAACCCATGCTGTGATTCCAAATGGGTGGAAGGAAACACTACACCTGCTCACCTTCATCATCACACGAGGCTCCAGCCTTCTGCCTTTTCCAGAAAAACCATTTCTCCTTCCTTACATCCATGATTTTCACTTTATTCATGTACAGAGTCACACAAAACATGATATTCCTGCTAAGGCCATTTCATTAATAAGTTTTTCTGAGTAAGAGAGTGATGGAAGAGGAGGGGGGGGGAATACAGCAGAGTAGTGGTGGATTGTCACCTGGAAACCGTCACAGTTCACC
>NW_020956327.1:150838-152703 GCF_003031625.1 Empidonax traillii | reverse complement strand
TCCTTCCTTACATCCATGATTTTCACTTTATTCATGTACAGAGTCACACAAAACATGATATTCCTGCTAAGGCCATTTCATTAATAAGTTTTTCTGAGTAAGAGAGTGATGGAAGAGGAGGGGGGGGGAATACAGCAGAGTAGTGGTGGATTGTCACCTGGAAACCGTCACAGTTCACCATGGATACACCGGAGGACATGCTGAGCCTACTCACACACAACTAACAGGTGTAGGGGTGGTAGCAACAGACCCTCCTGCTCCACCTGCGTCCTACAGCCCCTGTGCTTAATACTGACAACGGGGAAAGGGAACAGAACAAGGCCTAAAAAAAAAAAACCACAAAAAAACACTGGGAAAAGTGGAGCCTCCCAGCCCCTAATCCTGGCTCCCCCTGATCCCGGCTCCAACAGTGCTGGACACAACAAAGCCATTGCTAAGGGTGGGAGAAAATTGTAACTACACTGAGCTGGGAGAGCATCCACCCACTGCCCTCCTAAAGCCGGGCTTTCCCATCCCCTTGGGATTCCACAACAGCCTGGGGAAGATAAGGGAGAGGGAAGGGCGGGGAAAACACCACAACAATAATAATTTGGCATGGATCAGGTTTTTTTTTTTTTTGGTTTTCAGAAGCTCGTGGCACAGACCAAGTACCACGTTCTGGAGTGACACCCACCAGGCCAAGCCCTGCTCTATCCCAGTACCGAATTTCCTACCAAAGCAAAGTGCAACCCCCCCCCCCCCAAAATTGTCCCTTTTTTCCAGAGAAACGAGGGGCTGGGGCTGCCTGGAGCCACCACAACAGCCCTCAATGAATGACTTCCTCACTCTTGGAACAGACAGATTGCACAGACTCCCATATACCCATGAAAAAAAAGAGGCAGCTCGATCCTCTCTCCTTCCCCACGTGGTTCAAAACACACCCCTAAATTCCAGCAGGAATTTTTCAACGCGTCTCCCACCTCTCCAAAGCGAAACTGTGCTCACCTGGCACCCACGTTCCAGCGAGGAACGCGGAGAGAAAGGTAGAAAAATAGATTATTACTCGTGTGGAGTGATTTTGGGGGTGGAGGGACGGGATGCACCACAAAATAAAAGTGGGAAATCCATCCACCTTACGCTGGATATTTGAGACAGATACAAACCAACCCTGAACTGGGGCTCCGCGAGGGCCAACGGCGATCCCGGCGCTCCTGTTCCCAAGCCTCGGAATGCCTCCGGCACTAGGGCAGCGTGTTGGGGGTGTGCAGCAGTTCCCAAATCCCAAAGCCTCTCACTAGCACCGGGGGGAGAAAAAGCTTAAAGGACCCCACATCCATGTGTATCCAACGGAGGGCCACCGAGAACCGGAAAATGGGAACAACACAACGGGGTCGGAAGCGATTACTTGTGCTGTGCTGGCCTGGACCAAAGGTGTTACATGCTGGAATCAGGAGAACAGCGGGAAAACCGGGAGCTGCGAGGGCGGAGCAGCACCAGAGCCGAGGAGGAAGCGGCTCCCGCCTCGGATCCGCCGGAGCCGCCCGGCCTCACCACGACGAGCAGGAGCTAAAGGAGCACACGGGGCGCTGGGAGTGGGAAGCCACGGGATAAAGCGGGAAGGGGGGGAAAATGGGCCAGGTATCCCATAATAGTCCTCGGCCGGGCGGGGGGATCCCCGCGGGCGTCACTTGAGGTCTCCGTCCCCTTCCCCCTGGATGGTTTTCTTGATGCGCAGCAGCATCGTGGTGAGCCACTGGTCCAGCCGGGAGATGGAGTCGAACTCCTTCACCTGGAGCGGAGGGAAACCGGGATCAGGGACACGCGGCCCGGGAGCGAGCCTGGAACGGCAGCGGCACGCTCCAGGCCTTCTGGGAAATAGGGAGAAT
>NW_020956327.1:145894-149797 GCF_003031625.1 Empidonax traillii | reverse complement strand
AATATGGGTGGGGAAAATGGTGGAAAAAACAGGGAGGGAATGGAGGGAAAAAAGGGGGAAAGGGGAAGAAAAAAAGGAGAAGGAGGGGAAAAAAAGGAGAGGAGGGACAAAAGTGGGAAGGGGGGGAAACAAGGGAAAAGGCACAGGGAAAAGCCTCTCCAAGCCCCTGTCAAACACCAAAGGAGTCGGAGCAAATCCAGGTGGAGTCTGTACTTAACTCTCCACAAAAAACTGGGAATTCTGAAGTAGGAAGTTGGGGCCTTGCCAGAGCAGCTCCGCTCCCAGCCCCTCTCCACAGGTTCCCTGGCCTGGAACAGGGCACACACATCCCAAAAGAAAGAGGAGGAAGGAGCCACCACTCCCAAGGGAATCCACGCCCACTTACTGCCTCGGTGTAGGCCTCGCTGTTCTGCTCCTCGTGGGCTTCCAGCAGTTTCTAGGAAAACACCGGGAAAAATGCGGGAATGCTCTGTCAGTGCACGTTCCCACTCCAGCACCTCATCCCAGGGAACGGGGAAAACACACAGCTCAGGGCCCAACCCAGGGCACAGCGAGGCTGATGCCCTCTAAAATGGTGGGAAAAGTGAGAAAAATCATGGAGAAGTGCCCAAGCACCCTGGTTTACTCACTTTCAATAGCTTGCATTCCCGGGAATCTGTGAACGCCGGGAACATTTCTTCGTATTTCTCCAGCGCGAGCTGGAAGAGAGAAGAGAACCCTTCACACACAATTCCCTTTTTTTTTTTTTTTTTTTTTTTTGGGATTTGCCTTCCCATCCTCAAACTTGGGAAAGTATCCACCAGAATTCCAAGGGAGCAGGAATTCTGGGATAACCGACCTTGGCATTCAGCTCGTCCACGATGAAGTGGCAAAGGGCGGCTTTGAAGAAATATTCCTTGGCGCTGTACTTGAGCAGAGGGTTATCCATCGTGTTTGTCCCCACCTGGACGCAAAACAAGACGTGGAAAAAGGGTTGGGAAAAGGAAAGCCTGGATTAAAACCAGGGCAGCCAATTAAAATTCCACCCGGCTGCGAATGAAACACGCGGGAAAAATGCTGGTGGTTGTTGGGAATCAGGGAGGTTTTAACTCATCCCAAGGGAAGTCGGATCCCACCAGGCTGGGGGGGGTGTATCCTGGCTGAGGAGGAAAGGGGAAAACGAATTCATTTGGGAAAAACCTGCTGCAATATAAACCCTCTGGAAGCAGGAAGGCAGCACTGTGGGTATTCCCAGGGAAATATCCTGCACAGAGTTGATAAATCTGGGGCGGGGGGGGGGAATTTGCTGCCGAATGGACTCGTAAATACCATCCAAAGTGGAATACTTACAGCCTTCTCCCAGCCTTTTGCTGGATACAACAGCAAAAATGGTGGATGTGGCACTTGGGGGACAGTTGGACTCCGATCTCAGAGGGCTTTCCCAACCCAAACAATCCCACGATTCCAGGCCTCGGCAACTTTGCGAGCCCCGCCCACCGAGCCGCTCTCCCTTGGGAGCAGGTTTTGTATCCCACGGGATGGAGCAGCTGCTCCTCACCTGCTCGTAGATCTCAATGGCCTTCTGGTACTGCTCCAGCTGCGCTGCGTAGGCCGCCACCTTCAGCAGACACTTGTTGGCTGAGCTGCAAATCCACATCCCAGAAATCACTCCCTGTGTCCTGGGAATACACCAGCCCACGCCCCAGCACCACCTCTGCCCCTCCACGTAGGGAAAACTGGGAGCCAGCAGCTGGGATTTAGAGGAATTCCCTTTGTAACAGCCCCCCTTGGTTCTGGGATGCCCGGGATGGATCCCTGCTCCAGCCCTTCCCGCCGATCCCGACCACTTGCCTGTTGGACTCCTCTCCTTTGTAATAATCCGCGGCCTGTTCGTAGTGAGCGATGGCCTGGGGACAGAAACACCGGGATCAGCATTCCTGGGATCAGTCATCCTGGGACCAGTCACCCCAGGGAACAGCCCTGGAGAGGCGGCACTGGCACTCATGGAGATAAATGGGATGATCCAGCAGAGTGGAGCCAAGGAAACAAATCATTCCCGAGAAAATAACACCTAAATCCCCCCGATTTTCATCTGGCAAACTTCCAGCAGGAGATCTGCAGCGGGATTCCTGCTCAGGGAGCTTGGGAATGGCAATGAGGGAGTCAGTGCTCCACTGTGAGCTGGAAATGACAGAAATAGCTCTAAAACTGCCCCACAGCACTCCCAAAGCATTTTTCCGACAACAAACACAGTTTCAGTCGTGTGGATTCCCACTGGAGCAGCAGCATTGGCACAGGAGAGGCTCGGGATTGCTCTGTTAAATGCCCTGTGCTGGGAAAACCACTGACTCCAAGTCATGGCTGGACTGCACCTACCTGAGGAATCCCCAGTGCCAGATGCTGGGAGTTACTGGCTCTGCTCAGCTCGGGGCAAGGAAATCACACAACCCTGGAATGGTTTGGGCTGGGACACCTTCCACTAGCCCAGGCTGCTCCAAGCTCCGCCCAGCCCGGAGGAGCTGGACACCCCTGGACGCTTCCAGGGATGGGGAATCCACAGGTTTCTCAGGGAAGGCTGTGCCAGGGCCTCACCTTCTCGATGTCGACCAGCTCGGCCTCGTAGATCTCGGCGATGGTGATGTGGTGCTTGGCGGCGATGGTGAAGCGTCCCTAGGGAAGGGAAGGGAAGGGAGGGGAGGGGAAGGGAAGGGGCAGGAGAGGGAGGGAAGGGGCTGTGAGGCGGGATCATCGGCGTTGGCCCCGCGCAGTGCCGGGGGGGGCCCTTACCATGTCGGTGTAGATGTCGATGGCTGCGTTTAAGCAGTTGATGGCCTCTGGAGCGTGTGCGGAGAGACAACAGCGTCAGCCAGCCCGGCCCGCGCCTCCCAGCCCCGTTCCCAGCTGGAATGGCCCTCCACGCGCTGGGGAACACCTCCTGGCACCCCTGTGCCCGCACCTCCCGCCTGCAGCCCCCGACCCGCGGCCCTGCCCGCCCCCACCCGCTCTGCCAGTCAGCAATTCCCAAGGGGAATGCTCAAACGGTGGGATGGGCCAGCCACAAACCAGCTGCATCCCGGGTTTGTCGCTCTGGCGGAGCCCCAGTCCTGGGGGTTGCCATTCCCTTGGGAATTCAGGGGGTTTTCTGCCATAAGGGGGTTTTACCCACCCTGAGTTTGTTCCATCGGCCCCCAGCAGAGGAAAACAGGGATAATGCTGGGGGGAAGGTGGGGGTTTTTGCTTCCACACCCTGAGCTAGGGAGAGGGGAATCGGAGCCCTTCCCAAAAAGCACAACCCTGCTCTTTGCAGTCAGCTTTAAGGAATCCCAGATCCTTTATTCTCCTCATCCCAGCAAAGGTCAGGAGCGGGGAAAGCCCCAGGGACGAGGCAGGGATCCCACTGGGATCCAGTCCAGCCACCTGCCTGAAGCATTCCAAGAAGCCACTGTGTCCCTCAAGCCAAGCCAAACCAGGATGGAAACTGCCGAGGGGGCAGCACTTCCCGACCCACAGGGCATCCCAAACCCCGGCAAAACTTTGGCACAGCCAAGAGGAGATGCCAGGACCTGCTGGCATCACCCCAAAGCCTCTTCCAGAGAGGCAGGAGTGCTCCTCCGCTGCCACCGAGCGCCTGGCTGGGAACAATCCCGGATTCCGCTCCCGGATCCCGCTCCCTTACCTTGCGGATCCGCTTTCTTGTAGGCATTCCCGGCATCCACGAAGCTGGTGGCCGAGTCGTGCTTGCTCTGCAGCTGCATGTGGAGCTTGGCTGCCTGGCAGAAGGCGTTCCCTGCCGCTGGGAGAGGAGGGACACGGATCCCGTGAACCCCTGGAATGAGCGGGATCGCGCCGCTTCCAGGCCCCGGGGGCTCTAGGAATGTGGGCTTCCCAGCAGGATTAGCGGCTTAAAATTCACTGAAGACCCTT
>NW_020956327.1:111325-142121 GCF_003031625.1 Empidonax traillii | reverse complement strand
GCCGGGGCTCCCCCGGCGCGCTCACCCGAAGAGCCCCCTGAGGAAGGAGTGCGAGCCCTTCACCCGCTTCTCGGCCTCGGCCATGAGCTGCACGGCCTCCCGCTCCTTCCCCGCGCTGTCCATCGCTCCCGATGTTCTTCTTCCTTCTCTTCCTCCTCCTCCTCCTCCTCCGCGGCACCCGGAGCGCGGCGGGCGCGTGCGCGGGGCGGGGCGCGCGCAGGGTGCGGGATCCGGGATGCGGGATGGATCCCGGATGGATCCCCGGCTGCGCCCCGCACGTGGGAGACACCGGCTCGGCCTGGGGAGGGGGTGAAAGCTGGGACTCCTGTAGTCGTTCCCGAAGGTGGATGTCTTCGGGAGCTCTCACTGCGGAACTCCCAGGGAATGGGAGCGGGATCCGGCGCTGCTGGATCTGGGTCAGCTCGATCCCGGAGGTGTTTTCCTGCAGCCCCGATGCTGCTTTTGTTTGTTCCACCCTCCAGGTTTCCAGAGAATTAGCTCACCCGTAAGGCAGGACAGCTGAAGCTCAGGATCCAGGGAGGAAGGCTGCCCTTTCCTGGGAATATCCCGCCTAAAGGAAAAAAGCAGGAGAAGGGGCAGAAAACGGGCCTCGCTCGCACCTCTGTCCTGCCCCCGGTGCCTGAGCACAGGGGCCTGATCAGCAACGTTCCTGCGCGGGGCAAATCGGGACACTCCTGCCCGATCCTTCCCTGGGATGACAGAATTCCATAACCCCGAGCAGCCCCTCGGGACTACAACTCCCGGCGTGCGCCGCGCCCGCGCGCGGAGATGACGTCACTTCCAGCGACCGGCGTCTCCATGGCGACGCTGTCGCGTCCCGGTGGCCGCTCCCACGGGAACGTCCCGGCCCGGGAACACCGGCAAGAGCCCCTGGGAATGGAAGAGCCCGCGATTCCCCCGGCCCCGCTGTCCCGGGAACACCCTGCGATCCCCCGGGATCCCAGGAAATGCAGGTGACTGACTGTTTTAGGGCTGGGAGAAACTAAACCGGGAGCCTTTCCCGAGCCGGGAGCTGCCATCCACATCCAAGCTCGCTGGTAAAACTGGTAGTTATTCCACAGCGGAGCCCAAATAATCCCGGGTTTTGTTTCACTTCTCCAGGCAGGACAACGTGGAGCCTTTTCCTCTCTCCGAGCTCGGACTCCCAGCAGAAAACAAAACTATCCAGGGAATCCTCTGCCCCATGGCTGTGGAGCTCTGCCATCTGCTCCTGGTCCTGGAAAGGGAAGATGGAATTTGTCAGGCCTTTCCTAATTTAGGGGAGAAGGCGGCAAAGCTGGCCAAAGCCTTGGAAGAACTTGCTGCTGTGGCAGGAAGGTGAGCTGCGTGGGAGTCTCCCGGGTGGATTTGGGGGCTGGGAAGAGATGGAAAAGCTGGCAGGGAGCCTGCATCCTCAGGGAGAGGTGGGATTGGGAATGGGGGAATAGAACTGGGAAGGAAAAGCAGGGACATGGCAAAGCAACACCTGAGCACACCATGTTTAAAGATAAACACATCCCAAAGGAACAAACAGTGCTGTGGATTTAAGGAATGCTTTGGCAAACCCAGAGCCCAAATTCACAGATGCTGGCAGACAGCACGCACCTTCCAGAGGCAGATGCCATGGATCTCAGCAGCCCTGGTGCGGGGAAAGGTTGGGATAACAGTTCCCATCCGCACTGCTTCCCGGAGCGCTGAGCCCAACCCCTCCCATTCCAGGCTGGCTCGGGAATCCAGCGAGGAGGGGACCACGGAGATGTGTCCCACGGCCAAATCCCTGGAGCAGGCCGGGAGGGATGTGCTGCTGGCAGCGCTCCGGCTCCAGGAGTATCCAGAGAGCCCTGGGCTCCGGGAGCACCTGGCAGTGGCTGCCAGGAGAGTCCTCAGGGAGACAGCGAAGGTGAGCGGGAAGGTGGGGAAGCTCCAGCAGAGCTGTGGAGCAAACCACATCTTCTCCCCCTCCAGGATGAAACAGGGATGGGGATTGCTGACTGGATTTTGTGCCTTGTTCCCTGGTCAGGTCCTTCAGTGGGAAGAGGCTGCAGGGATGAGGCGGATCGCCCGGGCTGCCGGCCGGCTCCGGGAGTGCCTGTGTGCGCTGCGGGATGCCCTGGACACACCAGGGCTCCAGGCAGCATTCCAGGCCTTCTCCCAGGCCCTGCTCCTGCTGAGCTGCCTGACAGCCAAGCGCCTCCGGGAACTCGGGGCTGGTCCTGCAGGGAAGAGCTTGGCTCACACCCTGCAGCTCCTCCACCAGCGTGTTCCTCTGCTCCACGGAGCTGTCACACATTCCAGGGACCACTCTGGAGACGATGCTTTCCAGCTGACAGAGGGGACCATCAGGGAGCTCCTCTCCCTGCTCACAGAGCCCCGGGACAGGAGCGGGATCTTCTCCCAGCAGGTGAACGCGCTGCGGGATCTCCTCTCCCAGCCGGACCGGCTGCTCCTCTCCGAGGGCGGGCTCAGCTCCCATGTGGAAGTGGTCGTTCTCCATGGAATGCTGCTGGCAGACTCCTGCAGGCCAGATCTGCAGCTGGAGCTGGTGGAACGCTGCTGGGTCCTGCTACGGCTGAGGAAGAGCATCTGCGGCCTTGTGAGCCGGTTGGAAGGATGTCCAGGACAGGGACAACATGGATTGGAGCAGGAATGTCACAGCATGAGGAAGGAGCTGGAAAACCTGGACCAGATCGTGCTCAGAGCCACTCTGTGCCAAATCCTCGAGGGATTCTTTGAGGAGAAGGAGCCCCTGAGGCAGTTGGTCGAAGGGGCCCTTGCTCTTGCTGGTTCAGGATGTTTTCCAGCAGGACCAGGAGGAATTTTAAGGAAGCTCCAGCCCCTCACCACCACCCTCTTCGCTCGGGCCCAGCAGATGCTCCGAGTGGCTGATATGGTTCTGGTCCGGTGCACCAAACCCCAAACTGCCAGGGAAATCCGGGAGGGGGTGGAGCACCTGCGGAGCCTCCTGGGCAGCCTCCCTTCCCTGCTGCTGGAAAGGAGTGGGAACACCACAGAGCAGCTCCAGGCCCTGGGCCACGCCTGGGCCGGAGCCACCGGCAGCCTCCTGCGCTGCTTCGAGGAGACGGTCGGCACACGGGAATTCCTGGAGCTCTCTGTCCTGGAGATGGCCAAGCACAAGGAGTGGTTTGAGGCGGCGCTGGCACGCTGGGATCCCGAGGGATTCTCCTGGCACGCCGCTTGCCTCACCGGCTGGGCACGCTGGGTGGTCGGAGCCACCACCCGGCACGTGGACAGGGCCACAGATCCCATCTTCAGGAACGGTTTGCTGGTGTGGGTGGAGCAACTGGCCCATTCCATCCTGCAGCTGAGGGCAGTGGCAGCTCGGTGCCCCCAATCCCGGGATGCCTTCTCCCAGGCAGCGAGCTGCCTGATGGACGCTGCTCTCCGTGTCCAAGCCGGGCTGGACGGGTCCAACCACCCGGATCTCCTCAGCCCGCTCCGGCAGCAAGTGCGGAGCAGCGAGGGGGCAAAGGGGCCGGAGCTCAGCCCGTCCCACACTGGGATACAAACTGGTACGGATGAGGCCACACTCCAGGGAGACACCCCAAGTCCTCCATCTTCGCCACCGGGCCCCTTCCAGCGGGATGCTCCGTGGGCAGGGGGTGCACACCCTGCTGTCACGGCTCTCCTGGCAGCATCCCGAGCCCGGGATGCGGCCGCTGCTGGTGCCGCTGGCTCTGCCTTGCTGGAGCTCTCCAAGAGCTGCGTGGATGCGGCACGGGAAGCGCTGCCCGTGGCCGAGCCCCCCCAGCTCGGGGTGCTGGGACAGCACGGGGACATCGCGGCGCTGACCCCAAGGATTATCAGCCTGGCCATGGAAACGTCTCCAAGCCAGCTCCCTGCTCCAGGCACGCTGATCCACATGGCGCTCAGGCTTTCAGGAAGGATCCAGGACACCCAGCAGTGCCTGGCAGCCATTGCAGGCTCTTGGAATAGTCTGTCCCAGCAGGTGCTTGGGTTTATCTCATCAGGTGACTTTCCAAGAGGGAAGCAGGTTTTGGATGAAGCCATGCTGGCTTTAGCAGGAGCAGTGCAGCTGGCAGGAGACATTGCAAGCAGAGCCTGTAATAGGGAAAATCCCACTGCCTCCCAAGTTTGGGATAGCTTTCTGCAGGTCCAAGCCAAGTTTTCCCGTGCTCAGCTGAACACCAAAGTGTTCCTGGAGAAGGCAGCGTCCTTCGGGGGCTCCTGTGGGGTGGAAAAGGCCATCCTGGAGCTGCACGGTGTCCGGTGGGCCGTGGGCACGTGTGTCCTGCTGCAGGCCGTGGATCGGTTCGTGGGAAGGGATGTGCTGTTCCTGAGGGAGCTCAGCAGGGCCGTGAGGAGCAAGGTTGGCTCACGGAGCCTCCTGGCTGCCGTGGCCGAGAATTCCCTGAGGCTGCAGGAGGCCGCCCGGCTCTCTTACCTGTCCTGTCCCAGAGATTACGGTGCCAGGGAAATCCTGGTGCTCCAGCAGGAGATCCAGGTGCTCATGGAAGCGCTGCTGGACATCTCCAACACCCTCCTGGTCTCCCCGCTGCCTTCAGCCAGCCTGTCCATCCGCTTCGAGCTCCTGCAGAGAGATGTGGCCCTCAGGGCCAGGGCGTTACTGCTGCACCTGGAGAGAGTCAATGCGGAGCAGCTGCACCTCATCCAGGACGTGGTTGGAGCAGCCCTGTCCGGCCTCTCCCATGAGGAGAGGGACTGCAGCAAGGAGGCCTTCGAGGAGAAGGCGGGTCAGCTCATGGCTGATGTCCAGTGGGTCAGGAACGCCCTCCGGGATGCTCCGGAGGCTGGGGCTCAACTGCCCCCGTGGGACAACCTGCTCTCCACGGCGGAGCACCTCCTGCTCCTCACAGCCCACGCCGTGGGCAGCGCCCGCCAGAGCCTCCGGGACACCAGGCACACCCACCTGGACACCTGGGATGCCCACCAGGACACGTGGGATGCCCACCAGGACACGGGGGATGCCCAGCTGGACAGCGTGGTGTGGTACTGGTCGGCCCAGGCCCACTACCTCGTCACGCAGCTCCGGGCTGCCCCAGGCATCGGCACAGACACCCTGCAGCGCTTTACAAAATGCCTGCAGCGGGGCCAGGCATTCCCAGGACAGTCCAATGGCCCAGCCCAGCTCTGCCCGGCCCCACAGCCCACTGAGGCAGCGGCAAGTCGCCCACTCGGGAGCAGAGCAGCGAGTGGAGCTGCACAGGGAGCAGGTGAAACGGTACAGTAGCTCTTTTCCCTGTCAGCTTTTCCTGCAGGGTAATGGTCTGTCACTCCTGGTGCTCCCAGCGTGCGCTGGGAATGTGAGGGATGCTGGCAGGCCCTCTGCAGGTCAGCAGGCCGACCCTGGGCAGCTCAGGTTGCTGGCAGACCTGGAGTCCTGATATCCGATCGGCATCAGCAAACCCATCCCAAACTCTGCCATTCCAGAGGGGCAGGGGCTGTACACCACTCTCCCTCACCTCCCCACAAGCTCCCTCTGGGAATACCAGCAATTTCACCCCCACAGCCAACACTGCTGGGTGTTGGGAGCTGGGAAAGACTTTGGCAGGTCCCTCAGGAGAAGTGTTTCAGCTGCGGTCTGAACTGTGCACTGTCAGCTCACGTGACAGCTGCTCCCCTTTGGAGCTGGCTCTAGGGGCTTTGGATCTGGGAAGAAGGGCTGGTGGGGAGTTGGAGCAGACACAGCAGGGTCCCCATCTCTCCCACCAGCTTTACTCACCAAACTCTGTTTCAGAAGCAGGCAGATGGAGGAGGCCGCTCGGCATCGCTGTGTCCGCGCACTCCGGACCTGGAATCTGTTCCATTGTTGTCTGGACAGCAGCGGGATGGCCCTTCCAGCACCGCCCCTGCAGAGCACCAGAGAGGGAACTGTGACACACAGCAGGGGGGCCCCAGCAAGGTGTCCCAGGTCATCCAGGACATGGCAATGAGGATGCTCCACATGGCTCAGTTCCTGAGGAAGAAGGGCCCCATCGCGGTACGCAGCATTCCACCCCTCCAGCTTTTCCCTCAGGATCACAAAACCCATCCCAAATTCCTGTGTCACCCCATTCTCGGGAGAGAGGCACCAGCTCTGTTCATGCCAAATCCTCAAAATTAGATGTGAGCTTGCCATCCCATGCTTTCCTTGTTCTGGGATGCAGCCAGGCCTCACGTGTCCTCCCCTGTCCTGCTGGAAAAGCTTTTTTTTCTCCTTCCCTCCCCAGCCCCATTACTTTTATCCCATTTTAGAGCAAGGAGCAGTTCGTGGCCTGTGCCAGGCAAATCGCTTCGGACGGGGAGGTGGTTGTCAGATTTGGGCAAATCCTCGCCAAGCAGTGCCCGGACTGGAGATGCTCCTCGGAGCTGCTCCGCGCCTCTGAGCACACCCACACCCTCAGCAGCCAGCTCAGCATCGTGGCCAGGTGAGCTGCCAGGGATCCCCAGGAATCACCTCTCCCAGGCTCATCCCAAAACCTTGGAGAGGGAATGTGTAGGGTGGCCCCCAGAGGGTGGTGGGAGTTCAGACCCCATTTGGAGGGTTCCCTCTCCTCCCTGGCTTTCTCTGCTCTGTTTGGAGCAATGGCACTGCGGGATATCCGATGCCCTTCCAGTAAAATCCTCTGGGATGTCTTTCCAGGGTGAAAGCAGTGGCAGGGGAGAGCAAGGCCTCCTGGGAGCCGCTCCTGAGCAACGCGCAGAACGTGGTGCGGGCCATGCGGCACCTCCTGAGGGCGGCCGAGGCGGCCTCTGTCAAAGTGAGTGAGCCTCGGGATCAGCCACGGAATCAGGGAATGCTCGGGGTGGGAAGGGCTGCTCCGAGCCCCGGGTGCTGCGGGACTCCAGGTGGAGCAAACATTCCTCCTGGGAGGTTTTTATTTCGTGCCTTTCTGTCTCGTTTCCCAAGCCTGCCATATCCCTTCCCGCCTATTGTTCTTGGAGTCATCTAGAGCTGGAAATAGTCCCTGCCCATCCCCTTTATTCCCAAAAGCCAAACTCCCACAGGCTTTCCGTGCAGCTGCTATCAATAGCCAACTGATCCAACTGGAAACAGTCCGTGGGAGCAGATTTTACCTGAAAACGCTTGGAAAACAAGTGCAAGCACCAGCAGCCTGCCCTGAGGCAGCCTTTCCAGCTGAGTCCCGTCCTCCCCTACAATCTTACGACTTTTTCTGGGATCAGCCTGTCTTTTTGAAGGAGAGAGTTTTTTAGAATCCCATTCACTGTATAATCAGCCCCAAGGGGGGTCACAATGCTCCTCCTGTGTTATTTAATTGGCCTAACTTAAAACTTCCTGTATTTGTCCATTTTTCACTTTGCTTATTCCAGCCTGGGTTAATCAATTCATTAATCTTGACTGTCTAGATTCCAAAGTCCTTTATGACCTGGAAATCTCCCTTTGGAAATTTTCCTGCTTCTCAAGAAACTGCACTCCTTTTCTCTCCCTGTAAGCACCTTTTTGAGCACTTTTAAGTGTTGTGAGCATTAAGAGGTAGAAATCCCACATGGATCAGCTCACCTCCAGATTTTCCTGTCATTTAGGATGTACAGGGATATTTAAAGCAGTTATTTTTCCCAACAGGGTTTGGGACAACCCTCACCTGACCCTGAGGCAGAAGAAGTTGCTGCTTTTTGCCTGCAGTGGAAGAAAAACCTGTCGTGGCACAGAGCCAAGGAGGCTTTAAATTCCAACAGGGATGAGTTAGGGCTCCGCAAGACTCGGGAAGCAAAGGCGGAGCCCACCCTGATGGCTCTGGTGCAAGAACCACCCCCTCAGAGCAGGAATATCCCAAAGCATCCCAGCCCTAGGAAAGGACACACAGCTATGGACAGACACCTATAAAACCAGAGAGGGGCTCCTCATCCTGATGGCGTTGGAATATTTGCAAGATGAAGGGTTCGTGCTGGAGCGTTTCCATCGTGGCAGGAAAATCTTGGAAGAGGCTCCGTGGGGAGGCCAGGAATCTTCTGGTGAGTGTTTTACCCACAGGGCAGCAAACCCCAGGTGGTGACACAGGTTGGATGGGGCTTGGAGCGACCTGCTCCAGGGGGAGGTGTCCCTGCCCATGGCAGGGGTGGGGTGGGATGAGTTTAAGGTCCCTTCCCACCCAAACCATTCCAGGATTTTATGATCCAGGGTTGCTCAGTCTTTCTGCACTGCAGAGAGCAGGCAAGGTCACAGATCACATATCCAGGGATACAGCACTGGGGGACATTTTTATTGCGTCCCTGATCCTGCAGATTTGCTCCCAAAATCCCCCTCAGCCCCAGGATTTTCTCCTAACCAAGTGAAACGTTCAGTCCTGAGCATCACCCACCTCAGAGCTTCCAGAGGATCCCAGACTGGTGACACTGGCTGCTCCTGCATCTCTGGCTCTCCACATCCATCCTTCACAGCCTCAGGGAAAAGGAGCTGCAGGTGTCCCACAGAAACGCTGATCCGTGCCGGAATACTGCACGTGCAGGAGGGCTGGAAAGAAGCCTTCCCTGCGGAATTCACAATCCAACACCACAGCAGATCACAACTGGCTGGATACACAGCCCATTCCAACTCACCTCTGTGTCCCCACCTGCCTCTCTGTCACGTTCCCCGCAGCTGGAATTCCGTTACTCACACGGTCCCAAGGAATCTCCTCCGTGTTCCAAGGGAGAGCGGCAGGCACACCGGAGAGTCTGGGAAGCAATCCGCAACGGATAAAGCAGGGAGCACGGGTGGGTGGAGGAGCAGAACAGCCACAGAGGTGCTGGGAGGGTCCATGGGGACCTGCTGGATTGGGGGAGAGGAAGGAAGGGCAGGAGGAAGGAAGGAGTTATAGTTACCCACAGAGACAACAGGCTGTGAGGACTTGCTGGCTTTTGTATCCACATCCTATTTCCACACCATTTTTCCCTGCTGGCTTGGTTTTTTTCTGAGGAAAACCTCGACCAGCCACGCTTGTCACTACCTGAAGATGTAATTATTCAGGGCTAGTGGATTACTCCAAAATAACAACCGAGCTCCGTGTCCCTTACCCAGTTTTCCTGTTCAGAAGAGCATAAAATTAATGGAGTTTACACTCTGGGAAATTAGGAAGGCAAACTGAAACCGCAATTGCCTTTGGAGATGTCTCCTCTGCCATGAAGGAATTACCAGCTTCCCTTGGTTCATCCCTACAAAACAAAACCTCAGAATCTGGGATAAACTCGACTGTCCCAGCGGGAGCATCGCCTGGGCCAAGCAAGAAAGAAGAGGAAAAAGGAGCACCAAGGAAGAGACTTAATGCAAAGAAACATTCCCAAGGGGCGGGAAGCAGGTGGTGACTGAGCAGCCAGCAAGTTTTTATTGGAAAGGCAGCTGGGCTAGGAATGACCACATCTCCTCTGGAGAAAAAGCAACCCAAAAGGCAGGACAGGAGGCTTGGAGGACACCGGTGTTCTCCCATGGAAAGGAAAGACGTGCGGGACGTTTCGCACTGGAAAATGGCAACTCCCACCAAGAGAGGCCTCGGAACCAGGTCCGTGATTATGTTAAGGACACACAAACCATCCCACTGCGCTATCCCACGGCTTTATCCCCCTCGGCCCAGCGTCCCCACGGAGTCAGCACCAGGGATTAACGGTACCCTTTTTAATTGTTTTGTTAAAAATGTCGCCGAGACACCATGAATACAAGTACTGCGGTTACAGCCATACAAAAAAAGCAATACAAATTAAGCAGCTGAATACAAAAATACGTTGAAATACATGAACACCACAATGGAACTCGGAGCACTAAATCCCAATCGTGTAGGTGTGGAAAAAAAAAAAATTTAAATAAAAACCTTTTTTTCCTCTCGTATTAGACAACGTAGTTCTCTCCACTTTGAACAGTTACTTCTCCTAGTTATGTACTTCACAATTTTTTTTCTATGTACAGCATAGAATAAAATACTTTTGAAAAGATATGACATTTTTTTTCATCCTCAATATGCGATAAGAGTCTCTTTTACACTAATATCGACTGCAGGAATAAAAACTGTCCGTGTCTTACATCAATGCATCGGAAAAGGAGGAGCGACGGCTTCCTTGCAATTCATTTACGCAGGTTGTCCATCGGTTCGGGGGTTTGGCAGTCCTGGAACGGCGTCTCTCCCGGGAATTCATGTACATAATATTGCTTGGATCTATACAAATGTGGCAATCGGATCTAAGTGGTGGTTTGGGAAGAGGCAGCTCACACATATACAGCTCTGGGGATTTTTCCATGACTTATTTACAATGAAAGTGCTTTTCTCAGCTCTAACACGATCCGGGGGGGGATTGGTTTCCTTTCTACAGGTCAATTATTAGTCTCCCTGAAATTGGAAAAAAAAAAAAAAAGGATTCTCTAGAAAATACCACAGCTTTGCAAACACTCGAGCGCACTGGAGAACTGCGTGTGGTTCGGGATTAGCAGCTGAAAAGTGGTGGGAATTATAATTTAAAAATAAATAAAGCCAAAAGAGGTAACCCAGGTACAAAACAGCAGAGAACTGCAATATCCACAACGGTAAAAAGGCTCCCGAGCCATCTGCTAACAAAAGGGGGAAGCGGTTGGATCGAAAGTCTTGAAAACATCTTTCAAGGATTTATCATCCGACTCCCCGTTGGGATCGTTCTCCGGGGTCTGCGTTACCTGTCCGGGCTGCCTCACCTGCCTGGGGTCGCTGTACTGCGGCCGGATTAACCCCGACAAAGCCTGGATCGGGAGATTATGCACGGCAGGAGCAGCGCTGGAGTGTTTAGCCTGAGATTTACTGGTGCTGTTCGCTTTGTCCGAAGCAGCTTCCGCCGATCCTTCCGCAGTTTTTTCCGCGGCGGGGGCGGCTTTCTGCAGGGACGCGTCTTCCGCCAGGCTGGGCTCGCTTTTACTGGAATTTTTCAAAATGCTCTTTTTCTGGTTCTCCCCGTTCTCTCCCGAAGCGGCTGGAGCCGTGTCCGAGGCGGAGCTGTGATCCCTGGGATCGTACAAACTGATCCCGCTCAGGATGGAGCCGGGCGTTCCCAGCCTGACGCCGCTGGACGATAATTTGGGCGCGTACGGAGGCAGAGCATCGGGGTCGGGTTTCGGAGCCGCAGCTTCCGAGGGCTGGGACGAGCTGGCAGCGGCTCTGGCGAGCCGGGGGTCAAACTTGGGAGGGTGGGAATCCTTCCCGACTCCGTGGTGCGTGTCAGCGCTTGACAGTCTGTGGAGTCGGGGATCCACGTTTTTTTGCAAGCGGGGATCGCCCAGTTTGCTGGAGCTGCTGGCGTGGGAATCTGCGGCCGGATCCAAGTAGCCGCTCCGGCCCGCCAGGCTGTTCTTGGCCTTGGCAGCGAGCCGGGGGTCGGCCGGCATCGCGTTGGGATGCGGATCGTTCTTCAGATTCCGCAGCTTGTTCAGTCTCTGGTCGGCAATGAGCGGAGGGAGAGGCAAATTGATGGAAGAGACGGGGTCGGGCTTAGGCAGAGGGATCGGGAGCAAGTCCTCGGGGGCCCAGACGATGTGCTTGGCAAAGTTGGGTTTCATCAGGGTCACATCCATCTTGATGTGGCTGAACTGCCGCAGCTGGGAGCGGGGATCCCTTAACGTGACGCCGGGCAAAGGTTCCAAGGGAATGAGGAAAGCTCGTTCCCTCAGCTCTCTTTCCGAGTCCTCCTCGTCGTCGTCCATCCCTTTCTGCTTGACTTTGACTCCGGGGTGCGCGTGGTGCAGATCCAGCTTGGCCGCCCCCAGGGAGGAGCCGGCGTGGCCCTCGCTCACCTTGTGCATCCGCGGATCGCGGGCCAGCCGGGGGTCCAAGGACGCGGAATCCGAGGGTTTCCTGGGATTGGGCCTGGGAGAGGCCCGAAGTCTCGGGTCGGCAGTCTGAGGCCCCATACCTTTGTCCTTGGCCAGTCTGGGATCCGTAGGAATTCCCAGCATGTGCTGCTCCGTGGAATGTTGTTGCCGATTCCTAAAGTTTTCGCTTTGTTTCTTTAAGGTTTTGAGGATTGATTTAACACTGCTGCCCTCTTCCTCCTCGCTACTGGAATACCAGTTGACATTGTCATCTAGAAACAAAAGAAATTCCAAAGAATTCTGATTATTTGAGTAATTAATGCCCAGAGAACCTGAGACATTTACTACATAACGGGAAACTTCTCAGTGAAATCAGGCTGAAAAGATCTGATATTAAATCATCACTCCCTGTGTTTTATAAAAACAGTACCTGAAATGACAAAACTCCATCTAATCAAAGAACTGACATCCCAAAAAATCCTGTATCCATCAATAATTATTTGGGAAAATAACCTGCTTCCCAGCAAGTCTAACAGTACTGGTGAAAAAACCCCACATCTAAAATCTGAGTCCTCATAGGAGAATGGAAAGTAAAATGACCCCTTATAACCCGATAAATGAAAAATCTGCTGCCTCACTATAATCCAAATCCCAAGGTTTGGGGGAGAAGTAAAGATTCAGGATGGGAAGAAACAAGAATATTTAAAAGATATCACAGAGGAAAAAATATTGCTCTAGAAAAAAAAAAATCAAGAGGTGCAACTGAAAAACTGGGATCTAGGATGCACCTGCATTCCTGGCAGCGAGAAACCCTTCTGGTTCAATCTGGGATTTTCAGAAGTAATTATCAACCACAGAACCTTTTGAAAGAGCAAACTAGATCCATGAATTATCCACGGATCTTTTTCCTGGGAGCTAGGATGAAGCACCTAAGCCTATACTAAAATCCTAGAAGAAGCTGGGAAGAAGAGCTGAAGATACCGAGCGGCTGATTTTACATCCCCAGTAACGTGAATGGTGACGCAAATCGATGTCAGTGCGTTTATTCCCAGGCAAGAACGGGGTTGAGAATTCCGACAAAACCCTCCTCACCTTCGTCTTTGCTCATGGCCCTCTGGCCCTGGCTGCTGGCAGAGTCTCCATCCCGCTGGTGCTTCTGGCTGAGCCTGGCGTACAGGGCCTTCTGCATGGCGGGCAGGAAGTCGGGCACGTTGAGGGCCTGGTTGTGGCCCATGTGGCCGCTCATGCATTCCGACTCACTCCCGCCCGGATGCGACTCCTGAGCCATGAGGTGAGCCTGGTGGTCTGGAAACTCTCCGTGCCACGTTCCATCTGCAGGAGAACAAAGCTCTGGTTAGCACCTACCCCTGGTTTCAGTTGGAAGGGACATTAAAAGTGTAGTCGCAAACCCCTGCCATAGACAGGGATATCTTCCACTATCCCAGGCAGCTCCAAGCCCCATCCAACCCGGCTTTGAACGTTTCCAGGGGCAAACCACAGCTTCTCTGGCAACCTGTGCCAATACCTCACCACCCTCACAGGGAACAATTTCTTCCCAATGTCCCATCTAAACCTAAAGCAAATCAGGACTTGTACAGCACAACTGGACACCGTCAGCTGGAAAAGCCGGAACGCTGACAACATTCCGGGAGGTGTCTCTCCCAGTTTCTTCCAGCAGGAGTGCTTACCTCCGGAATTATTGGCTGGCTGGAAGTTGTGCACAGCTTGGTGGGAGTAGTAGTTGTCGTAGAAGTCGGCGGGGTTCTGCATGGACTCGTATTCCCCGGGCATCTGCTGGTACTGCGGCCCCGGGGGACAGTGGTTGTCCCTGGGCATGTTCACCATGTGTCCCTGCACCCCGGGGGAGTTGTAGGATCCTCCCATCCCCGGCGGGGTGAGGGGCGGCCCCCCCTGCTGCCCCTGCATGGGCATTCCAGTCTGGTTCTGCGGGCCCATGTAGCCCGGGGGCACCCCCTGCATGGGGGGGCTCTGCGGCATTCCCGGCCCCGGGGGCCCCCCGCAGGGATGGTGCCCGGGAGAGCCAGGGTGCATGGGAGGCCCGTTGTGCCCCTGGGACATGCCAGGGCCCGGCCCCGGGCTGGAGCCCGGGTTGTACATGTGCTGGGAGTGCGGGTCGTTGCCCTGGAACGGCGGCCTCGGGGGCGACGCGCTGTTGTAGAAGGTCGGCGGCCTGCAGGAGAAGGAAATGAAGGAATCGGATTTTGCATCAGCCCACTGGCTCCCTCCTCTCTCTCCCCACTCTTACTTGTACTGATGTCACCTTAAACTGGATAAAAATCCCAAAGGAGCAGAATTATTTTCCAAGAGAGTTAACCACGCCCATTCCATACATCACAGAATCACATGGAATCATTCAGGCTGGAAAAGACCCCTGAGATCATCAAGCCCAACCTCTGCCTTGTCACTAGACCAGAGCACTGAGTGCCACTTCCAGTCCTTCCTTGAACATCTCCAGGGATGGGGACTCCACCACCTCTTTGGGCAGCCCCTTCCCAAGGCCTGACAACCCTTTCCATGAAGAAATTCCTGCTGTCCCTCTCCTGGTGGAGCTCGAGGCCGTGTCCTCTTATCCTGAAGGACAGCAGAGTTTGGCTGGAAGCACATTTTTTTTCAATACTGGCTCATCTCCATCAGTTTTCCTCAAGAAAAAGCCAACTGCAAAAAGACTGGAGCAGGGAGTGAACTGCTCCAGCTGCAGATGGGGATGCCAAACCAAGAGCCAACCGAGTGACCTTCTGGAAGGTCAACCCTTTCCATGGAATGCATTAAATAACTCTGCTATCAAGTACCTGGCAGATCCTTAACTTATCCCAGAATCCTGACAGGAACAAAGCCAATGATCAAATATTAAATGAGAACTGTTCAGACAGTTCTACCCAGAATCCCAACACCTACTTCTTCCCAATTTTGTGTGCCAAATCCACAGTGGGCTTCACGACTATTTCGAAAAGCGATGGGATTTTCTTGTAATCTCCTGAAGGATCTTGGTAGTTTTCCATGTCGGACTCAGAGAAGGGATATTGCTCCGGGGGGGTTGGCAGGAGCCCGACGCCTGGAGGGGGTTTGGGGAGAGGAACTATGCCCCGCTTCCGGAGCTCCTCCAGCTCCTTCTCATCTTCATTCTGGGGCTCCTCCTCATTATTCAAAACCTGGAACAAAGCCACGGAGCAAACAGTCCAGCAATTTAGTTTCGTACCTCTCATTTACATATTATTTACATATTTAAATAAACAACCTGCTCCAAAACTACTGGGTATTGACATCCCACTCAGAGGATTATAAACCCCTTTCTGGGGAGGGGTTGTTTTGCAGGACACCAATTCCCAAGGCCGGAAGAAAAGTACTCCCAGTAGCCAGGAAGGGACACAATTTCCCACAAGTCCACTTCCTTCAGACAGGAATTTTACATGAGAGGAGGAGTTGTTCTAAGATTCCTGATGTTTTTAGTGTTGGATTCACCCTCCCCCCACCTTTTCTGTTAAGGCCTGTTGGGCAGTGAGTGGAGAGAGAGGAAAATCCTACGTGAACCAGAGGTCAGGATTAGTGCCTGGATCCCTCACCTTATCCAGCAGCTCCTTTGTTTCTGCAGTCAGGGGAGCGTGAGAGAATTTGCACTTATCTCCTTGATAGCACTTGGCTCCTGTGTGGTAGAACTTGCAGGGGAATTCATGTAATTAAAGGAATTAAGGATTCCAAACAGTTTGGGAAGGTTAAGAAAATCCAGCTGGATTCTTCCCCGGGAAATCCATCTTTCCAATGTCCCACGTTATGAATTTTGGAAGCTAAAAACCAACTTACCTCTTACTTCCACTTAAAATATTCCTAATAATTACATTTCTATGGCCCTTTTAAAATTGTGATTAAAAAGGGGAAGGAAAACACAGGAACAACAATAATTAGGAACAGATCAGAGGTTAAAATATATGTAGATAAATGTATCTGAACTTCAAGGAGTTTTATCTTTAAAAATGCTAAAAATCCCTAAAATTGACAAAAAACCCCAGTAAGTTTATACATATTTTTTCCTCTTAACTATTTGAGGAAAAAACTCATCTTGTAACAAATCTACAGAGCCTTTGGTAGAGCCTTTTAAGGAAAGAAAGAGCCACCCTTAAAAATCACTTGCATCAGAATAAACAGAAATAAACAGAAATATAAACTTCCAGATGAATTTCCAAGTGTTTTCAAAGGATATTGTGCAAGTAAATGCAGTTCTCTCCTTTGGTGCAGTAACCCTGGATGTAAAACTTGCAGATTTCCTTCTTCTTTTCAATCTCCGCATCGTGATCAAATTTACACTGCTCCCCCTATAAATAAATCAAAAAAACAAGGAAAAGCCATTAGCCACGTGAATTGCTGGATGATTTCATTTCACAATGAAAGAAGAACATCCTCCTCAGCTCAGCTGAAACTTTCTATCTTGACTAACACTGGCTTGGGTTATAATCGTGTCCCCAAAAAGCGTGACTAGGAGAAAATTCCTGGATTGGATTTCAAAGGAATATCCAGAGTGGTGACAGGAAACAAGGTGCTCTTACAGCCTCAGCTCTGCTCTCGGCCTCCACCTTGGAGTGTGCATTAACAAGGCACTGAAGTAAATATTTTCCTGGATTATTTTCCGTGCATCCTGTTATCCATCAGGATTATTTTGCTGGGCAGGGGGGTTGTGTATCTTTTGGGGATTTGTTTTCACGACAAGACACCAAGTGCTCTTTCAGCCCCTTTTAAAACTGAAGGTGGCAGCAAACACTCGTCTCGCTGAGCCAAACATTTAAAGGCAGCAAGAAATACAGTATTTCCAATAATTTCCACCTTTCTTTTGACCCTTTGAGAAACAAACAGAAAATATTCCACTTCTAAATCCTGAGGAACCAAAGGAAAGTGAGTCACTTGCTGAACAAGCATCCAGTGGTTTAAGGGTGTGTTTTATCAGAATTCCATTTTTTAGAGAGAGAAATCACTTAGAAATCAACGTTTCCAAGTTAGCAAGGAACAAACAATTACATATATTCAGGAATTGTTGCCTATTTAGGTTCCAGGCTTGTGAAATTTATCATGTGATAAAAAAAATAAAATTTTTCTCACAGTATTTACATACAATGCATTGTCAGGGTAAGTTTATGATGCTGTCACGGATGCTTTTGTTGTATATATTAATAAAAATACAACACTTAGAATTAATAAATGAAATAGAATTTAGCAAATAATTCTGTTGGATTTATCGATAAACCCTCAAAACATCAGGAAACAAAACACTGAGTTGCAACACCCAAGTTTTCTTTGAATCAGCTACGAATGAAGTTAAGAAAGGATTAAAAATGTACCTTAATGCACCTGCCTTCGAGGAAATATTTACAGATCTGTTTGCCCTTGTGCTCCACCGTGTGCTGGTTGATGAACTCCTGGCTCATATTCACCCATTTCTTCACTGGTTTGCCGTCCTGGAAAACAAACAAATCCACCTTTTCCTGCTGCTGCACAGATCCCAGTTCCTGCCTGGTGCACTGGGAATGAGGGCTGCAATTCCAGGTACCTCATGGAAGCCATCAGATCCTTTATTGCCTCCTCGTCCCCTTCCACGGTCCTTACGCTTCAGCTTCTTTTGCATCCCACGCCCTCGGCCCACGTTGTAATTGTTGCCTCGTTGGGAAATGCCTGGAAAATGGGAACGACCTCTTTTAAGACGACGAAATTAAGGGAAAGTGGTTCTCTAGTGACCTCAGGGAACAAATGAACTCGCTCTCCTTTTGCTGTTGGAGATGTAATGTCTAACCAGCCCAAGCACTTGAAATACATGGTGGCAGGAAAGCTACCCCTGGCAGTTTCCCTCATCCAGGCTTCCATCCCAGAATGATCCACAGCACAGCTGCTGCCCCCAGAATTCCCTCACCTTTCTGGATCCCTTTCATCCCCTGTTTCTTCACCGGCTCCTTCGGGAATGGAGGTCCCAAATCACCGCTGGAGGTCTCCTTGGCCTGTCTGTACTGTTTCAGCTGGTCAGCAAAATCCTCATCCTTTTCTTCCTCGTTGTAATTCCCGAAGTTTTCATCGCTGTAGTGACTGTAGTCGTCATATTCCTTACTTTTGACATTTTTTTTATGCTGCATTTTCTGGGAACTCATGTAATTCCCTGACACGTGTCCATGCTGTGGGGAAGGGACTGCATTAGGAAGCAACTCCGCGTTTCCAAATCCCACATTCCCAACTGCTCTAAAAACCCATTTTTGGGGCCGTTTTATTCCCAGAATTGCCCCAAAAAAGCATCAGCAATACAAAGAAAATCAGCTATTCATTAAAAGGGAGATGAGAACCAGATGAAATCTAGTGAAATCTGGGAGAACAGGCACCGGGATCGAGCCAGAATTCCCAAACCACAGCTTTTCTGCATTTCTGAAATGACACCTCAATAAAGACCTGAGAAATCCCTTGAAAAACTTCCTACCTGACTGAAGGACGAATCATAATCCCTGTAGGAAGAGCTGCTGCTCTTTTTGTGGGGCCTTTCCGAGCGCTCCATGTCGGAGTCGTGGCTGTAGTCGGAACTGTCATCGCTGGAAGGGGAATTATGCTGGAAAAAAAGCAGAAAGAGCTGTGGAACTGCCGGGAATTTCAAGGGATCCATATGACAACACTCTGCTTTAAAAAAACGACCAGCAGGTTTCATTTTCCAGGATCAACTTTTATTATAAATCTCTTGCACTGAAGCTGATTAAAATCTCCATTAGCTGCATCATCCCAATGAATTTTCCTGGAGAATTCACTCAACTTGCCTGAAATCTTTTCTTTCCATAAATAATCAGCACAAAAGCGAAACTGATGAACTTACATTTTTGCCTCTTATCCTAAAAACTCTCAGATCCCTGTGGTTCAGCTTCCAGTACTGCTCTCAGTGGCCAGGGCTTAACTTAAACCACCGCTTAAGATTTAAAACCAGTTTAAGTCTTAATACTAATGACACCATTTTAGTTCCCTTCTCCAGTTCCTTGGATCCTTTGTCTAAACCTGGAACCCTGCAATTCCAATCAACACCTCCAACACTTGGGGCTTTTTCCTCACCTTATGCTTGTCCCGCCTCCTCCTCTTGGATTTCTTCTTTTCCTTCTCTTTTTTGCGTTTTTTCCGGGATTTCCGGTGGCCTTTGTCGGTTTTCTGTTTGTCGTCCCCTTTTGTGCTGTGCTCCTTCACGTCCTCGTAGGCAGCATCATCTATCTCCCCGTCTTCCAGCTCTCCATCTTCTCTGTAGGAGGAAAAACAGCAGGACAATAAAATTCCATGTCACCACCCGGCTCGTTATCACTGGAAAAAAAAAAAAAAAAAAAAGGTTAAGAAGTTTGAAGCAACCCCAAGCTGTGATTTTTGGGATAAATGGATACGCCAGGGAGAAGACATGACTGCTGTATGATCTCCTACGGCCTGGAATTACTTGGAATTACAGTGAAGTGAAACTGGAGCGTAAATATTCCTGAAACACCTGCAGCTATCCCCAAACACCCAATTCTATTTTGACAACATCGGCTAAAGTCGTTCCCTGAAGGATCAATTAAATTATCCTCCTAAAATACCCACTGAAAATGCTCTTTGGGAACAAGGTCGTTCCCATTTCCCAGTTCCCTTGGGAATTGCACTCATAGATTTCCACTTCTGGGGCACATCCAGGACCGGAATAACTTTCCAGGTAAAACAATCTCCGTAATACAATCCTTTGGATTGCATGTCAGAGGGAAGATTACACAAGTGCTCTAATCCCTGAATTCTTTCCACAACATCCCAGCATTTTCCAAGCTCTGAGCTTCAAGGAAGCGACAGGGCAGGAATTCTCCTCTGTTTTAGAGGGTTTTATTCCCATTTAAATCCCAAACTGGAGCTGTGCACTAGGAAAGCAGAGCAGAGTCTCCCCCTCTTCCAAGAGCCCTCCCTCTTCCACACTCTCCAGCTACTCAGAGCTCCATGGATAAGTGAAAACAATCCCAGAAACATTCCCACTGGCCCGAGGGGATTCTTAGGGCACCTCCCAAATGGATCAGAAAAGTGAAATCACTGAGCAGTCACACAAATATCAGGGAAGGGAAACCCAAAATCCACACCTTTGGGCAGGGGGAAAAAAAAACCCAAAAAATTAAACCACACACCTCAAATAACTCCCCCAAATTCTCTGGTGCTTTAACTTCCTTTCTAACCTTCAAAGCTGGGGTTTGAACTCCCCTTCCTTGACCTTATTCCGGGTCAGTTGTAAAAATAGAATTCCTTATGCCCAAAGAAGATTTACGCTCCAAGCTCCTTAAGTGCAAGATCCAAAGCCCAGGATGCATTTTCCTCAAATATTACGGGGATTCTTGAGCCTCAAACATTATTTAAGCCTCTAAATTTGAGGTTCGATTCAGGGCCGAGGAAAGGTCTGATTTAAAAACAATTATAGCAATTAAACCACACAGGTGTTTGTGACACTGGTCCAGAATTATTTAAAGAAATAAAAAACAACCTCCCTCCCAATGCTCTCAACAGGTTTATAAAAGGATGAAGAGCTCAATAATGAAGGTAATAATTATTTCAATAGTGAAATATTATTGTATGAGAACTCCATGCCTAAAATAAGACATTAGAGGGCTAAAATTCCCCAAATTTTGATACTAGGGTGCTGCTAGGCTAAAGAAATTAGGAATTAATAAGGAGAGTACCTCCAAATAACACAGAAAAATCAAATAAAAACTGAGGGGCAGCTGGGAGGACGAAAAAAGTGAAAGTCCATGAACTCCTAGTGATTTCCTAAAGTTCCTGGGAAAGCTGGAACCGATTTATGTGTTTATTTACTGGAACTGAGTTTGCCTCCAACTTCCTCCTCACCCACAGAACCCAGAAATCCTCACTAAATCCTCCCCTTGCAAGATCCCTGCATTTGAAGGCCCAGACCCTTCATCACCAAAACAACATCACCAACGGGAGTTAACTAAAAACATTTGAAGAATTACAAACAATTTGGCTGGAGAAAACAAAAGACTAAAACAACCTTCCAACTTGGAATATTCAAACTGTGAACAGACAGGGCTTTTTTTACTGTTTTCCACTGCTCAAAAGCAGTAACAAAATCAAAGGCTCTGGATTAAAGCAGGATTAAAGCAACCTCCTAGCTGGGAATATTCAAGAGTGTGGCCAGGCAGGGGTTTTGACTGAGCAACTTCTTGATCACTCAGCAGATCAGCTGAAATCAAACTCTTGTTTGCTGCACAAACTGGTGGAACCTCCGAGGTTCCCAGTATGGGTGTTCCCTGCAGTGAACTGGTTCTACTGGTCCTACATTTGCTCGCCTGATGTCACACACACAAAAAAACTTGGGAGTTGGGGCTTTCCTGCAGTGAATTAAGAACGTATTTTACCAAAAATATGATCTCCCAGGTGGTGTTTCTTGTTGCTCTTTGGGAATGAGAGCACTGTAAAGCAACACTTATAAACTGCAATTAACTAGAGTATTAGGGGGCACGTAATGGTTCTGTTGCACAATTTACCAGTGTCACAACTGGCTGTACTGGTGGGAATGGCTGCTTTCCAAGCTGGAGAAGCTCTGCTCCCAGCAGAACCTGGAGCCACTCAGGCTTGTCCTGCAGGAGGACCTGGAAACACGAGATATTTTCAATCCCTGAAACAGTAACAAGGCACAGCCTGACCCCAGGAACTCCCCGGCACAGCTCTGTCCCAGCTCCAGCAATCCCAGCGGATTCCTGGGGTGCTCAGGGCACAGCACATGGAACAGGGAGCTGGACACAACGTCCACCCTTTCCCAAGGACAAGCGGGAAGGGGGAAACAAGACCCAGCAGCTCTGGGCTCTTCCCTGAACCTGCCACTAAATCCCATGATCGTTTTGGTCCCACTTCCCAATTTCTAACAACAAGCAGGAAGGGGACAACAAGACCCAGCAGCTCTGACCCTTTCCCTAAATCCCAGGACTATTTTGGGACCACTTCCCAATGACAAGCAGGCAGGGGAAAACAAGAATCAGCAGCTCTGGGCTCTGCCCTGACCCCTTCCCTAAATCCCAGGACTGTTTTGGGACCACTTCCCACTTTTGCACACGGAATCAGGGACTCTTTCTCCAGCGAGCAAACTGTTGCCTTTGTCCACGAGCTCCCCCTTTTTTTTTCTTTTTCTTTCTGTCTGTTTTTCCCAGTGTTTTCCAGCCCTCTGAAGTACCACAAAGGGTTGTGGAGCTGTGTGGGGGGAGGCCAAGCTCAGGGAATCCCAAAAACCCAGCGTTTTTAACTCCTGCAGCTGTGGCAGGAATGCTCTGAGTAGGTGTAGGCTGAAGGACGGGGTAGTTCCCACCCTGGCACAGTATTTTTGGAACTAGTTAGGAAGGCCAGGGCTGCCTGGAGAAAGGATTTGAATTTCCAGCAGCTGCAGGAGAGAAAGGGAGGGAGGGAGGGAGGGAGTGAAGGAGGGAGGAACAGAGGTCCTTTCACCAGGAACAGGACTCTGGTTTCTGCGCATGGGGATTGAGAGGTGGCAAAGATAACGTCAGTCAGCCCTTAATCTGCATAAAAAAAGATCCAGTTAAATGTGTAAGGTGGAATCTGGCAAGAAAATGACGTTAAATATGGCTCTAGTGAGAGATTGTGGTATCAACAAAAACAGCCAAAAATAAAAAACCCGCCCAAGTCGAAGCACCCTTTCCTGCCTGAGACAGAGAACAATGGTGACATTCAACAGACACCCCCTGGAAAGTGCAATTTATGGAAAGAATGGAAAACAGCCCCCCTTCCCAGCCAGAATAAATCAATGAAGATGTAAAAACGCATGCATTCCGTAAGGAAAAATTAAAACCTTGCTAAAAAAAATGCACTTTTCAATGCAGTGACACCCCCCCTCCCCTCCTTGCATTCCCCCCACCACCACCCCGGTCCAGCCTGAAGGTGACCTGCCCCCCCAAAAACATCGTTAACCCCCTCAGGCACATTAACAGAGCATCATCATCAGCATCATCATCATCATCATTACCAGCATCACCCCACTAAGTACCACCATTATGAGAAGCGGAGAGAGAGAAGAATGTTACTCGACCTTTCGTCCCCTGCATGTTGCCTGTCAGAGTCGGGCATGTTTGGGTCAAGAACTGGGTTTGGGGGTTTGGAGAACAGGCTTTCAAAGGCCATTGTGCCTGGCTGTGGTGTGGTGAGGAGGAGGAGGAGGAGGGAGGTGGAGGAAGGCAGGGCCCCGCCGCTGCCCGCGGTGCGGAGCGGCGGGAGGAGGCGGCGGCGGCGGCGGCGCGCACGGCCGCGCTGGGGGCGGCTCGGTGAGGAGGAGGAGGAGGGCCGGGCCCCTCAGTGAGGAGAGATGATGAAGGTTTGCACTCACGGTTACTTAGTGAGACACTAACGGGCACTCAGCGCCCGGGCCCGGCCGCCCCGCGCGGGCGCTGCGGGCAGGCGGCGGCGGCGGCGGCGGCTCGAGCGGCTGCCCCGGGGCACAGGAGAGCGGGAGGACACACACACGGGGGGAGGGAGGTGCTGCTGGCCGGAGATGGCGGCCCTAATTCTTCCTTACAAACATGGCGCCCGCGCGAGGCACTCGCACAAAATGGCGGCGGCGGCTGAGAAGGGAGGAAGAGGAGGAGGTGGTGGTGGTGGTGGTGGAGGAGGAGGACGAACGGCGGTGGCGGCGGCAGCAGCAGCAGCAGCGGCGGCGGCAGCAGCAGCGGCCCCCCCGGCGCTTTGCCCGCACACGCTCGCTTAAGCGCCCGCGGCCCGCACGCGCCGCCGCCGCCGCCGCCACAGCGTCTTCTGCGCCCGCCGGGGCCGCGATGGCGCCGCGCTCCCCTCACGCCGCCGCCGCCGCCGCCGCCCCGCCGCGCTCCTCCCCCGCCCCCTCCTCCGCCGCCCCGCCCCGGCCCGCCCCCCGCTCGCCACCATTGGCCGCGGACGCGCCGCCTCGCCCGCCCATTGGCGCGTCCGCACGCCCGTCAAACCCCGGAGCGGCGTCACGCGCGGGCCACGCCCCCCAACCCGCCCCGTCCCCTCGGCCGCCGCCGCCGTGCGCGCGCGAAGCGGGCGGGGCCTCGCGGCGCGCGGCGTCACGTGCCCCCCCTCCGGGGGGGGTGCGTGTCCTCCCTCCGCCCGTCACGTGACGGCGGCGCCATCCGGGACGCGTTTTCCTCGCTGGAATTGGGGCGTGGGGTTGTGGGGGGGGGGGAAGGAGAAGGAAAAGGGAGGGAAAAAGGAGGGGAAAAAAAGAGAGGAAAAGGGAGGCGCCTTCCGGCCCGCGAGAACCGGGACGAGGAGCGGCGACGGGGCCGCCGCTGCTGCTGCTGCTGCGTCATGGCCGCCCCCCCCACACAGCCCCACTCGCGCTGCGGGCGGCGCCCCCTGGCGGCGGTGCGTGAGAGGGGGAAGCCGGCCCCGCGGGGTTCATTAGCGGCATTAATAATAATAATAATTACACAGAATTTGCGTCCCCGGGGCGGCCGCGGCGCCGCCACCGGGATAGAAGCGTTTCCCTGGAATCTGTCTGCCTGCCTCGCTGGGCTTTTTAGGACGCAGGACTCACTTTTTCCAGTGCCAGGAATCCAAGGGGAAAATACGGGAAAACAAACAAACAAACCAAAACAAAACAAAAAAGAGGGAGCAGTCACATGTATTCCCACGGGTTCCCATTGGGAAAAGCCTCAGATCCATGAGGGGAGAACCATCTCCCTGTGGCCAGGCTGGACTAAGGGTCCAAATCATCGTGGAGATGAGGCAAATCCAAGGAAACGACTGGGAAATGGCATTCCAGCAGCGCTGGGACTGACACGGGGCTCTGTGGAGGTGCTGGTGGCTGGGGAGCATCACTGGGGTTAATTAGAACTAATTAGTCCCATCACGCGCACTAATTAACCCCATGGTGCCCACAGGGCTCAGCACCATCTCCCCAAGCTATAGGGAAGGGGAAAAAAAAGGGATTTCAAATCCGGAATAAAAGAAAAAAATCCTTAAATTTTGGTTAAATATTCTGATTTTAACCTGTAGTTGATAGTAACTTCATGTTCCCATATATATGTAATAATTATCATCCTTTTAACTGTAGCTCAGACTGAGGGGGAGGAGAAGCTCGGGGGTGGTCCAGACTTGGGATGTTCCGCTGGGAAAGGTCCATGAGGAATGGATTTTGGGAAGTGGAGGATGCTGAGGAGAAAATGGGATGGGATGTCATAGTTACCTCCCACTGCCCTGAGCTTGGGGCTTGTCCCTCCTCATGGGGTAAGGAGGAGAGAGAAGTCTTTTCCGTCCCAGTCCCCCAAATTCCAAGGCGCTGGATTTCTCTCTCTCCTTCATCCTTTGTATTCTTCCCCTGAGCCACTTGGGCTGAGAAATGGTGATTTTGGGGGCAGCACATCTGGAGCCAGCTGTGCCCACCCAAAGGGGAGCCGAACCATTCCAGCTATTTTTTTTTTTTTTTCTTCATCTCCAAAATATTGTTATCCCAAAGAAAAGTTGTATTTCAGGGCTGGAAGTCTGAAAGGTGCCGGAGCAGCCACTCTGGGAAGGGGAAAATCTCCTTGAGTCAGCTGGAATGGCAGCCAGGGGTTTGCAGCCTGGACCTGAGAGAAAGTTTAAGAGCTGACCTTAAACTTTTCCAGGGCTGGAAAGGGAGAAACCAGCTCACCCTGGCCTTGGGAATTAGGAAAATGTTGTCAGCTTGGAGTTGTGCCGCAAGGAAAAGCCTCCGGAGCGCGGTCCAGGCGCCCGTCTCCAGCTGTGCTATCCGGTGAAAGCAGCACATGGAAACTATTCTGCCCCGTCAGGAGCTCGTCCTCTCCCAGATTCCTGGTTCTTGGCTCCCAGATCTTGTTATCATCCCAAAATACGGTCACGGCCTGCTGTAGGAACACATCCAGCCAGGCTGGGAACTGCCAGGGAATGGGAGAAGGAGGAGAAGGAAAAAAGGAGAAATAGAAGAGCAGCCATGCTCCCAGAAAAGCCTTTTAGATTTTGGGGTTTTTTTAAGGAAGTTTTCCCCTCCCTTCCCCAGCACAACCCTGGGATGCATTTCCCTGCCTGGCTCCACATCCATCCGGAGCTCCCGCCAAGCCAAACATCCTCCATCCTCCAGCAGCAGCCCTGAATGTCCCTCCTTGTTCTGCCGGGAGAGAAATGACCCCATCCCAAATCCCATGGAAAGGCTGTACCCCCTAAAAAAATCCAGGAGCTCAATCCCCCGAAGGATGCAAAGATCCATCTCCCCCTCAGGAGACAGATCCATCTTGGGAAGTCTTTCTCCGTGGGGCAAGGACCGGGAAGCTCAGCAGGATGCTCAGGGGTGAGGATGCTCCAGGGGGAAGCATCCCAAGCAGTGTAAGGCAGGAAAGTAAAACTATGGATAACAGGTCCTTCCCCCACCAGACCCAGAGCTCTCCTGGACGGCTCCAGATGAGCATTCCCACCATCCACACATCCACTGGGTGCTCCACTCCGCTGCCATCCTTTAGATCATCCTTTAATTGTACTGAATCCAGCGGAATGTGGGAACATGCAGAATGGCAGGAGAACATGCACAAGCAGGGGGGTGAATCCCCCTGGGAAGAGCTGAATGCCAGCTCTTCCCAGCCCTCCTCCACCAGGATGGCTGATGGAGCAGGGAATATTCCCACCTCCACACGCAGCCGGGAGATCCATGAGGGATTCCCGCTGGGGAGGTTTAAGGAGCAGGGATAGCACTGGGATTCCTCCTTTGCCCAGTTTCCCAAGGAGGGCACGGGGAGCCAGCCAGGTGGACGATCATGGAGTTTTCCAGCCCTGATCAATCCCAGGGGATTAAGGCCCTGGACCTCAATCCCCAGCAGGCTCCAGGGAGATTCTAAGCACGAAAAGGGAAGCAGAGGCATGTTTATGTGGAGCTGGGGTCCAAGCAATCCCAGGCCAGCAGGGAGGAGAGCGGGAAAGGCCAGGAGCCTCCCTCCTCCCACATGCTCAGCTTCACTGCCTTCCTAAAGGGAAAAGCAGGAATCCCGAAGAAATCAGGTGGTTGTAGGGCCTCATCCTTCCGGAGCTGGGGGTGAGGACGGTGCCACACTTCCCGCTTCTTTTCCACCTCATTTGGGTTTTCCTCCTGTCAATCCACCTGGGAAGAACCTCGGGACAGAGGGGGAGGCTGGTTGGCTCCGGAGCGGGATATCCCTGGGAGCAGGAGCGGGATATCCCCAGGAGCAGGACACTGAGCAGGGACCGGGAGCCACCACCACCACCACCTCCTCCCCTAAAACTCATAGGCCGAGACAAAGAGGGTGATTTTGGAGACGTGCTTGGCCTGGAAGACCCGGTCCAGGTACTCGGACATGTCCACGTCCACCTGGATGGTCTGGGGGCCCCGCAGGCTCTGCACCAGGATGAGCTCCCCGGTGTGGCGGTCCGAGCGCTGCACCACGAAGTGCCCGCGGCTCTTGCCGCCCGCGATGCCGAAGCGGAGGCTGTCGGGGCCCGGCCGGCCCGGAGCCGCCGCCGTGGCCATGCGGAACAGCGGCGTGGGGGTCGGCAGGCGGGAGGGCAGCGGCAGGTAGTGGAAGGAGATGGTTTTGGGGGCGTGGTGGCACGACCGGCTCTCCATCGGGCAGGGGTTGCGCTCGCACTGGCTGCGGAGGGAAAACAGGGGAGAGGTTTTTTTGGGATGTAGGATACCTGTCGTGCCCTGGTGTTGGATCCACGGGGATGTCATGCTACGGATTTCGTGCCAAAACACACTTACAAGGGGGAGGTTTTGACGTAGGAGACGTTCCCGGCGGCGGGGGGGCACTGGGGGGTGACGCACTGGAACCCACCCCCGGTGTTGATGCAGGTGCTCCCGCCCGTGCAGTTATCCTGGGAGAGGGAACACTCGTCGATGTCTGGAAAACAGGGGCGGGCAGCAGGTCAGGGCCCTGGGAAACTCCTCGCTTTTAGGTCCCTTCCGGTGGGAAATAGGCAAAACCACCTTGAAATGGGTCAAATAGGTTTCAAAAAATGTGGGAGTGTGGCTGGGAGCATCCCAAAATCCCATCTCCTCTCCCCAGGCTCTGCCCTGGGCCAGCAAGGGTTAACGGCAGCAGGAGGGCAGCTGGTTTTCCAAACTTTCTGCTCAGTTGTTTGGACACACAATCCCCTTCTATTTACTAAACACCCGTGGGACACCTGGAGGAGCTGGAATGCAGAGGGTTTGCTGGGAGCAATAACAAGATGCCATGGAGCACGTGGAAATCAGGGAGGAAAGGGGAAATCGGGATTTTTCTTACCCTGAACTGCAGCAATCAACAATTTCCAGCAGAAAAATTCCCTGTTTTTCAGGAGGAGACTTTCAGCAGTTCTGGCCTCCCGCAATTCCCACCTGCTTCCCAACTTCCCCCATCCCCATTTTCAGGGGGGTGCAGCCCCAAAGCATTCCTCCATCATCTTCCCCCCCCCCCCTCTGGAAGAGGAAGGGAAGAGAGGGAAGAGAGAAAGGGGAGAAGGGAAAGAGAAAAAGGGAAAGGGAAAGGAGGGAGAGGAGCTTCTAGAAAAGCATTTTCTTTTAATTTTGGGGGGTATTTTGGGCTGAGTGTTCCCTTCCCTCCACCAGCACAACCCCTGGGATGCATTTCCCTGCCCAGCTCCCCATCCAGCCGGAGCTCCCGCCAACCCAAACATCCTCCATCCGCCTCCATCCCCCAAAACATCGCTCCATCCTCACCCTCCCCTCCGTGCCAAGCCCCTCGGATTTCTGCGGGTGGAAATGGAGAGAAAAGCGGATTCCAGCCCCACTCACCCTCGCAGCTCTTGCCGTCTCCCAGGAGGACGTATCCGGAGGGGCAGGAGCAGTGGAAAGAGCCGGGAAGGTTGACACAGGAATGGGCACAGAGCCGGGGCCCCCCGTCCCGCTGGAACACCTCGCACTCGTTGAGGTCTGCGGAGACAGGGATTCAGCCAGGATCCCACAGCATCCTCCTGGGAAAACTCGGCAAGAGTGGGCACTGAGGGGGGTTAGGAATTGGCTGGGGGCAGATCCCAGCGCAGGATCCCCCCAAGGGTTGATACTGGGCCCCGTTTTAACTCATCCATCCAGGACTTGGATGAAGGGGTTGGAGCCTCCTCAGCGAGGTCCCTGCCAGCTCAAAACTGGGAATAGTGGCTGATCTCCCAGGGTGCTGTGCAGCCCCTTGGAAGGACGTGGGCAGGCTGGAAAGGAGCTGTCTGGAATTCCATAGCAGCACATGCAGGTCCTGCACCTTGGGAGGAACAACTGAGAGGGGACCATGTTTATCAGTGCCCAAAGGGAAGTGTCAGAGGCTGGACCAGGCTCTGCTCAGGGAGGGCCCAGCAACAGGACAAGAGGGAACGGGCAGAAACCGATGCCCAGGAATGAACACTGGAGCAGATTGCCCGGGGAGACCATGGATGCTCCATCCCTGGAGATATTCCAGAGCCATCTGGGCACGACCCCGTGCCGTGTGCTGACCCACCGTGGCCCTTCCACCCCTCCCTGTGCTGTGACTCCACCAGGGCCCCGCATCCCTCTCGGTTCCCAGCGTGGCTCACCCTGGCAGAGCCCGTTGGCGGCCGTCCCGTTCATGTGGAAGCCGGGATCGCAGCTGCACTGCTGGGCCTGGGCCACCTGGGCACAGCGGGGCTGGCGGCTGAAGGCGGGATCGTCCCTCACGCTCCAGGCGGGAGGAGCTGGGGGGGGACACGCCGGGGTGAGGAGGGGGCTCGGAGCACCCCCCCAGGTCACCCCCTCCAGGGAGGGTCACCCACCCGTCTGTGCCCTGTGCTGGCAGGTGGTCCCAGTCCACTGCTGGGGACAGAGGCACCTGAACTGGTTGAGCCCCTCCAGGCACGTCCCGCCGTTCTGGCAGGGGCTGCTCGAGCACTCGCTGATCTCTGCGGGAAAAGCAGAGCACATTCCACGTTACCTTCCTTTGGGAATGCCGTTTTCCCCTCATCTCTGCTGCTGAGCTGCTGGGGAGGCTCCAGCTGTAATTCCCAGTTTTCCTTGAGGCTGAGAAACCCCAAAGCACTGGAGCTGGGATGCTGGGAGGCAGCTGCGATCCTTCCCCACTGGGTGATCCCCCAAAGCCCCCCCGGACTCAAATAAGGCCACAGCACATCCTGCCCTTCCCAGCGCCATTCCCGGGCAGGGAAGGGGCGGTACCTTCGCAGCGGGGCTCCTGCCCGCTCCAGGTGCCGTTGGCCTGGCACAGCCGTGTGCTGGAGCCCAGGAGCTGGAAACCCGGGTCGCAGGTGAAGTGAACCTCGTGCTCCACCGAATACTTGGTGCCAAACTTCCTCCCGTCCGTGGGGGCTTGGAGAGCGGGACAGGAGACTGCGAGACCACAGGGAGAGGGGTCAGCTTGGGGGGGCTTTATCATTGCCATCCCTGAACTCACCCAGACCCTCCAAGCCTCCCTTCACCTGTTGCTTTCCTGGAATACTGTCCCGCTGACAACATCCAGCCCCACAAGGTAGGGATGTTGGGGCTGGCAGGGAACTGGTGGCATTTTCCACCTGTCCCATCCCTGAGCATCCCGAGCTGCCTGTGCCCATCCCAGGTGCTCCGAGGCCGTGGGAGGCCGGGAAGGACTCACCGGTGGGTACCTCTGGAGCTGCCTTGGCCAGGGTGGCGTGGAGGGAGCTGAGCCGGCTCCTCATGGCGCGGAGCCCCTCGGAAAAACGCGTCTCCTGCCCCTTCAGCAGCTGCTGCATCTGCCGGATGGCGGCCAGGAGCTGCTGCCTGCTGAAGCAGCTCTGTGGGAACAGGGATGGGGACAGGGATGGGGATGCCACTCCGGTCCCGGTGCTGCTGGGCCAGCCAGGATCCAACTGCTGCCCGCAGGATGAGGCTTGTGCAGGAGCTCCGCAGCATCAAATGAGACCCCTGATTTTGTATTTTCTCCCTTTTTAAGGAGATTCAGGCGTTTTTTCCACCTGGGCAAGAAATCGTCAGCCCAGGCTCCCTCCCTGGAATGTACCCGGGTGACGCCGCGCTCCGGGCAGAGCTGGGATCGCTTTGTTAGCCCTGGGAGAGATGCTGTAACTCATGTTTCATCCTGCTGGAGCTCCAGAGCC
>NW_020956327.1:50754-109068 GCF_003031625.1 Empidonax traillii | reverse complement strand
TCAGGAGAGGCGGGAGGTGCTGGACAGAGCGCAGGGTCCGGCTCCAGTTGCTGCCTGAAGGGAAGCAGCAGAAATCCCCCAAAAAACAGAGAATGGGCAGCAGGGAAAGGTCAGGCCGTGGCTGAGGGGCTCCAGCCCTCCCGGGACCCCCCTTACAGACTCCTGTTTACCCGTTGTTGCAACAGGACTGGCAGTTCCTCAGCACACAGATGGATGGAAAGCTGCTCTCTGAGAAAGGGGAATGTGGGAACACACACTGCTCCTGGTGGGGCTCCTGCTGCCATTTTCCCTGATTTCTTACAGCAAGTTCTGTAGCAAGAACCCAGACCATCCATAGGGCTGCCCATCCCCAAATCCTCAACACGTGGTGGAAAAGTGGGAAAACACCAGGCCCTGCAAAGCTGGCTGCCCCCTCGGAGCGTGGGGAGCTCCAGCCCCTCGGCACCATCCACCCCACCTTGCCCTGGTCCTTATGGAAAAGAAAAATAATTACAGAAAAAATAATTACAGCATTGATTCCAAACCCTCAGGACTTCAGCCCAGGAAAGAGCTCCTGGGAAGGGCCCGACTCCGCCAGGAAAACCGTGCAGGAGATAAGAAGTAAAAGAGACGGCCGTTTATTAAAATACACCCTCTGTGTCCTTGTCCTGGTGCCCACTCACACCTTTCCCGGCGGCGCTTCCGAGTCCTCCCCGCGGCTCTCGGCCGGCGGCAGCTCCGATGCCGGCAGAGTGCTGGCCTGGCTCCAGCGGCTCCCTGGCTCCGAGCCGTCCCCGGGCAGCAGCGGGACGTAGGGATCCTCGGCCGGGCCGCCCAGCTGCTCCTCCACCACGTACCTCGTCCCCCACGCCTCGCTGGGATGCACATCCACGGCCACCAGCGCCGCCTCCGCGCCGGGAGAGCCGGGCTCCGACACCTCCCCGGCCTCCAAGTCCGAGTCCGCCTGCGGGAAGCCCGAATCCTGGGTGGAGTCCGGGCTCTGCTCGGGCAGGCTGGTGTTGATGTAGATGGCCTCCCCGGAGCCCTTGGAGCTGGGCAGGTTTTCCAGCAGCTTCTCCAGGTGGGCCTTGAGCTGGGAGAAGGTCGGGCGGGTGGCGGGGTCGGCTCTCCAGCACGCGGACATGACCTCATACCTGGGAATCGGAGAGGAGCGTGGTTACCTCAGAGGATCCCACACTCCCACAATCCCAGACTGATTTGGGCTGCAAGGGACCTTAAAGCCCATCCAGTTCCACCCCCTGCCAAGGGCAGGGACACCTTTCCCTATCCCAGGTTGCTCCAAGCCCCGTCCAACCTGGCCTTGGACACTCCCAGGGGTGGGGCAGCCACAGCTTTTCTGGCAGCCTGTATTTCTCTGGATTAAGGGAGATATGGGGTTAATTCCCAGCTTCCCTGCAAACTGGGCAAGCCTTGAGCTTTCCATTAAAACAAAACAAAAACAACTCCCTCTGCTCAGGCTGTTTTCCAGGCTGATCAGCTCAAGCTGCTGTTACAAGTGTTACAAGGCTCTCCCAGTGCAGCCCTGGGATCTGTTCCCTGGGAACATCCCAGTTCTGAGTCAGGCATGGTCAATCCTTCTCTTGGCAGGTGCCTGCTCCCAGGCTGGATGTCAGGGAGCACTGGGAGCTCCCAGCAGGTCCCAGCTGGGCACTCTCTGCCTCTCCACCCTCGGGCAGGCAGGATCTAAAAGGTTCCTTTGCCGCTTCCTTCAGGACCAGGCGCTGGAGAGGAGCCTTTTAGGAAACGTTGCACAACTTGGTTTATCCGGTTTGGATTCCTAGCCATGGGGGGATTAAACATTTTCAGCTCTAATGGCACCAGAGAAAACTCAGGAAGGAAACTCGGGAGAAAAGCCTTTGCTGAGCTGCTCAGAAATCCAGGTTTGACGTTTCCAGATTTATGGATTTGAGGCCATGAAGGGCCCTAGAGGGAGTTTTGTGGGGCACAGAGGGGCATCACCAGCCAGGACCTCCTGGCCAAAACTGTTTTAACCAAAAAAATAAAGAAATAAAGCCCTAAAAAACCCCTGTCCCTGACTGCTCCTGGTGACCTCGGCACATCTGTGCAAACCCATCACTTCTCCCTGGGACACTTGTTGGGATTTTTGCCTGGAGTTCAGCTGCTTTCCCCTGCCTGGGTGACACACTGCTCTGCTCCAGGACGTGGCTTCCTTGAGGCACATCAAAACTCGGGACGCTGTGCAAGTCCTACGGAGCTCATTCCCAGGATACTTCCATTCCGGGCATGGCGGAGCCCAGGAGCAGGGGCTCCGGTACTCACAGCTCCTCTGAGCAATCCTCGGGCTTCTTGAGGCGCTGCCCGTGGAAGAGGAACTCGTAGATCTCGTGGTTCTGCACCCCCGGGTAGGGCGTCATCCCGCGCGTCGCGATCTCCCACATCGTGACGCCGAAGGCCCACTGAGGGGGACACAAAGGGAGAGGACGGTGCTGGAAGGACACTCGGGGGGGGAATGAATGACCCTTTTCATGGGCAAAGGTCACTGCCCGTGGAGGCGTCCCGGGCACAGCGGGCAGAGCTGTCACCCTCCCAGAACCGGGAACAACAAGCACTGGCACGGCAGGGGCGAGAGCGGCCCACTCGACAAACACAGGGCAGCAGGGAAAGGTCACCCACAGCCTCCTGCTCCTCTGGCACTTCCCGGGAATGACAGCAACTGGAGCCAGGGTCTGGTTCCCTGCCTCCCCTCCACCTACCACGTCGCTCTTGGTGGTGTAGACGCGGTCAGCCAGGGACTCGATGGCGATCCACTTCACCGGCATCTTGGCTATCCGGCCCTGCCGGTAGTAATCCCCACTGTAGATCTTTTTGGATAAGCCAAAGTCCGCCACGCACACCGTCATGTCATCCCGCAGCCTGCCGGGGGAAACCGGGGAAGGTTCCAGCCTGGAGCACCAACGCCGGGCTGAGCCCTCCCCTCCTGGGTTTGATGGAAGGGAGCCCAGCTGGGCTGTAAATCCCCAGGGTTTCCCACTGGTGTTGGTGGCAGAGCACACTCACATGCAGTTCCGAGCCGCCAGGTCCCTGTGCAGAAAGTTGCGGCTGCTCAGGTACTCCATCCCCAGGGCGATGTCCACCATGAACTTCACCAGCGTCTGCAGCGGCACAAACTGGGAAGGGAGGGGGAGGGAAGGGAAGGGAAGGTGGGGATTAGGCAGTGGGAGGCCTTGGGGAAGCACGTGGGGGTTGATCCAAAAGGCTCCCCTGTTCAGGGCTGGCAGCTGACATTGCAGACATTCACCCCTCAGACTGGGCCGTTCCTTGAACCACCAGCCTGCAGGAGCCATGGAGAAGGATTCCTTTCCCAAACCCCATCCCACCTTGCCCCTCAGGTGCTCCCTACCTGGGGGGCCATCTCCAGCCGGGAGCGGAGCAGGAAGCTGTGCAGGTCTCCATATTTCATGAACGGCAGGATCACCATGGGCTTGGGGATCTGCTGGGAGCTCAGCTCGATGCACACCCCTGGGAAACACAGACAGCTTGGAAAAGGCACCGCGGTCCCTACGGATCCGTGCAGGATCCAGGCCAGGCTCCCCAGCCCAAATCCCAGCTGGAGGGGCAGGAAGTGACATTCCATACCTAGCAGCTTGATGACATTGGGATGGTCAAAGTCCTTCATGCACGCTGCTTCGCTGAGGAACTCCTCTATCTCCCTCTGGGAAAAGTTATCCACTGGGAAGCAGAGAAAAAGGAGGAGGTTTAACACCCGGCATTGCTGCTGCCATCTCCCCTCACAGCACAGCTCCTGCATGGAAAAGGGATCCATGGCTGCACCATCCTTGGACGTCTGACATGAGTGTCCCCTCCTGATGGCAGCAGGAGCTGTGGCAGAGAGGCCACAAAGGGGTGCCAGGATGCTGTTCCCTGAGAGAGGCAGTGGGAATGTCGGCATCCAATGGGATAAACAAAGTCCTGGGAGGACAGGGAATGACTTACACTTCATGGTCTTCACAGCCACCTTCTGTGGAACACCTTCAGGCTGGGTGAGGCGTCCCTCCATCACTGACCCGAACTCCCCTGTGCCACGGGAAAGAAGGAATCCCTTTATCCACAGCCCAAAGCCCCACCTTTCAGGGTCACTGAAAAGATGGAGGCCTTGTCCCCAAAAAGCCTGGGGAAGGCTTGTTCCTCATCAGTGAGCACAAGGAGGACAACCTGGGCTCAGGGAAGGTTCTCTGCCCGTGGCAGGGATTTGGAACAAGACGAGTTTTAAGGTCCCATCCAACTCAAACCACTCCAGCATTCTGTGATTCTGTGAACCCAGGGCATTCGATTGCCTTGTCCCACCATGTCCCCACATCCCCTGGAGCTGGGGGTGATGCAGGGAACACTGGCAGCCCCATACCCCACATGTCCACTCACCCTCTCCCAGGACCTTCCCCAGGCTCAGGGCGTTTCTGTCCACGACCACATCCTGCAGCTTCTGCTGGAGTTCCCTGCTGACTCCCAGGCTTCCCACTGCAGGAGAGGGGGAACAGGAGCTCAGTCACCTCCAACCTGCTGCCCCTTGCCCCTGAACCCCCTTGCAGAGGGGTAAGAAGTCCCCCTTACGGGTGAGTTCCACGGCTCTCCGGCAGTAGGACTTCTTGGCCGTGTAGTTCACCGCCAGCTCCAAGTCGTTCCCGCTGAAAGCGTTCCTGGGTGGGACAGAAACACATCCTGCTGGGACACCTGTGGCTGCTTGGATGAGGGGATCAGCATGGCTGGGGGACCACGGCCACCTGTGGGACCCGCAGGGGAGGAGGAAATGCACTTTTTTAATTTCCCTCTGGCCGGACCAGCTCCATCGCCCAACAACGGCCCGGCAAAACAGGCTCAAGTGAACAAGGCTCAAGTGTCAAGGAGTGAGTCACAGAGGTTTTTGGGGAGGAAATGGGACACTCATTTCCTACTCCAGGAGCAGCCTGTACCGGCAGGAATGCTGCTGGAGATGCTGCACAGCCCCTCTGCTACAGGGCCCTGCTGAGGTCCAGCTCTGGGCAGCAAAAACAGGGCAGGGAAAGAGTGACCAGTTCGGAAAGGGATCCTCACACACACTACCAGCTTCCAGACTGGGAGCACAGGGCGGTTAATGCCATTTGGGAAGTCACAAGGATGAGTGAGTAGTGTTGGCTCATTGTAGGAGAACACAGCCCTTTGTTTGTGTTATTTAAACAACGCTGGGCCGTGGAACCGGAGCGTGGGATGAGGCAGGAGGGGTTTCTCGAGGCCACGGGATATTATAGAATCATGGAATATCCTGAGCTGGAAGGGACCCACAGGGATCAGCAGGTCCAGCTCCTGGCCCTGCACAGGACACCCCAGGACACACCAATCCCCCCCTGTCCCCCAGAGTGCTGTCCAAACACTCCTGGAGCTCTGGCAGCCTTGGGGCTGTGCCCACTGCCCTGGTGAGCCTGGTCAGTGCCAACCACCCTCTGGGGGAGGAACCTCTTCCTTCAATCCAACCTGACCCTGCCCTGACACAGCTCCAGCTGTTCCCTCTGGTCACAGAGGGGACATCTCTGCTCTCTCACCTCTGTGTCAGAATGCCTCCCACCCCAAGTTGCACAAGTTCACTTCCCTTTAGAAATAGGAATAGCGAGCGAAAGGTGAAGTGCTGGGCAAGGAAGGGAAGGAAATACCATCACTGCAGTTAAAGTACACTTAGTCCCTCACCATAAAAAAATGCCACTTGTGGCAACACCACCAGTCCTGGAGACAGAGACCTTGATCCCAAATCTGCTGGCCAGCCACCCACCCACCTGGGAGCTGCGCAGGTTTCCCTCCCCTTACCCGTATTTTGTTTCCACACATCGTCTCTGGATGACCACGGACAGGCAGAGGATGAGCCCGACAGCCACAGTCCCACAGATGAAGCCCAGGGCCACGACGAAGGAGTCAGCATTCCCAGAGGCTGGAGTTGAAGAGGGGGCTGAGGTTATTGATCCTAAGAAAACATCCTGTTAATGGAGCCGGTGGGAGAGTCAGCCTGCAGCACCCAGGGCTCGGGGGGGGGATTCCTAGGGGTTGGACCCGAGCCTGGAGAAGGGTTACATGGGAACAGAGGGAATGAGGAGCGAGGCTGCACGTGGAGAACAAGCTCTCCTGCTCCCAAATGACAGTCCCTGATCCTTGGCTGGCAGGGGAAGCGTCCGAACGGGGATGGAGGGACGGCTTGGCCGGGCACGGGGAGCACACCCTGCGTGCTTCCCACCATCCCACCCTGCTCCCCACCGGACAGGGATGGCCATCTCCTTACCCGTGTCGGGGATGAAGATGTCCACGGGAACGCTGAAGGGCCCCACGCCCCCCTTGGTGACGGCGGCCACGCGGACGGAGCAGGTGGCGTTGGTGGCCACCACGGGCAGCACGGCCACGCTGGAGTTCAGCCGCACCTCGGCGGGCACGTCCTGCTGGGCACAGGACAGGGGGGAAACCCTGGGCTGGGGAACGCAGGGAGATCTGGCCATTCGCTGAGAATTGTCCCCCTGGCAACCTTTGGGAATTGCTCTGCTTTCCCAGCCCGGAGGAAACGCAGCGCTGGGCTATTTAGGGAAAAGAATGGCCCTGTGTGCGAGGGCCGGATGGGATCGGGAAAGGAGCTGGGCAGCGTTTCCCGTTCAGTCCTTGTGGTTTTAGCCCTCTTTGCTTCTCAACAGCAGCAGCAGCACCGGCAGCCCGAGCCAGGAAAGAGGCTGGAAAGGGATCTGGCGAGGATTGTGACCCTCAGTCCTCCCTGTTGCCACCAGAGCCCCGTGAGCCCGGGCACCCACGGAGCCTCCGAGCTCCCTGCACGCTCCTGGTGGGATTGTCCAAGTGCTCTGCCACAGGAAGCAGATCTTAGGGCAGGTTTTTTTTTTTTTTCTTCTGCCTGTGGTTTTTGTGCTGAGCTAATTATATTTCCAGCTTTAAGGACCGTTTCCTCGCCTGGCGTCACGGCAGGAGGCAGCGTGTCCCATCGCACAGGCCTTGGGAAAACCACGGGAGCCTTTCCCTGCAAATTCCCTGGTTGTTTTCAGCTCAGAGAGCGCTGCTGCTGCTGCTGCTCTCTGCCGATTTCCAGCTGCAAAACAGCTGCCCAGCTGCAACCAAAACATCTGGCAGGCTGTGCCCAGCAGAGCCTGGCTCCTTCATGGACATCCCACAAAAAAGCAGGGATCAGTGGGAGAGCAGGAGGGAGTCAGCAGATGAGGGGGATCAGTGAGCAAGGAGGAGGGAATGCAGCCAAGGGGGATCTGTGGGAGAGAAGGAGGGAAGCAGGAGACGAGGGGCATAAAACGCCCCAGATCCTTCCCTGTCCCTCCCTGTGTCAGCTGAGGACAGACTACGCTGATGTCACAGACAGTGAGCACAAAGCAGGGCAGACCTGCCAAATCTGATGGTTTTTTAGGAGGTTTGTGGTAGTTGAGGAATTCCTTCGCATCCCAGATGCGGCAGCCTTGGCTCGAGCAAGAGCTGCTGGTTTAAGAGCAAAATAAACCGACTTTTTTGAGTTTTCCTGGTTGTGGAGAGACCTGCAGGTGGCCCTGTGACACAGAGATCCAGCTTCCCCATGGCTTTATCCTGCAAAACTCGTGGTTATTTTGGGGCAGTCCATATTTAGCCTGTCCAGGGCCAAAACTCGGGGACTTTGTGAAAAAGATTCTGTGAAATAAGAGTTGGAAATGATGTCAGAGATCATCGAGTCCAACCTTTGGAGGAGCTTTCCGAGGAGTCCAAGCTCCCCTGGGCACAAGGCACGTTCCTCTCGTGCCTCAGACTCCTGGAAAAATTGAGAACTGGAGAAAATTTCCCCCCCATAAGCACTCGAGTGGGGAAAAGGATGAAAAAACAACAACAACAACAACAAAACCTAGTCTCCCAGGGCTTAAAGGGCAAGGCCTGGGCTTGGCCCTTGCTCTGGACAGACGACAAAGCCGTCAGCAGTTTTTTTCCGTGCTGGTCACAAGACTAGGATATTGTTTCCCTGCCTTCATTCAGGCTGCATCTATATGGGCTTGTCTTACTTTGTTGTTGTTGTTTTTTTTTTCTTTTTCCAGAGGGGCAAAAGGAGAACAGAAAATGCAGCATCCTACAAAATGAGGGGGTGAGTCACCGTTTCCACGCCGGGTTCAGGCCGCCAGCCCGGGCCAGAGGAAGCCCAAACCGCAGCGCAGAGGCGACAGCTGGGCACGTTATCCACGGGCTCCTGCCCTCTGGCAGAGCCTGCACTGAGGCTCCTGTGCCCACAGAGGCCAGGCCAACCTCGCCCTAGAAGATTCCTGCAGGTGCTGCTTCCCGAATCCGGGGCGAGGCAAGCAGGGGGTTGGCAGATGATTTCACACGCTCACAGCCAGGGCTTTGGCCCAAAGCGTTCCTCGAGCTCTGGGACTCTGTGCCGTGGGTTTGCAGAGGGGTTAATGCACGGGATAAAATCCCACCTGAGCAAGGAGCAACTCAACATCCCGGGAATACACTGTCCCACACGCCTTTGGATTGACCACGAGTTACATAAACACACGAGAGGGATGGTGTGTGCTCCAAAAAAAAATGTATGGAAGCACCAAGACCGATCCGGACATCCCCACTGGGATTTTTTTCTGGGCTTCAGCCCTTCTTCCCCGTTTCCCCAGTGACACTTACCATCCCCTTGGAGCTCTGCCACCTGTACCAGACGAGATAGCCCTGAAGCTCCCCGTGGATCCTCCCCAGGGGTGGCTGCACCCAGCGGATCTCCAGGGAGGAGCTGGACTCGTTGAAGGACACCGTGACGTTCAGAGGAGGCGTGGTGGGAGCTGCAGGGACCACGGGGAGAGGAGGTGAGGGGAGCAGCGAGGATGGGTGATGGAAAATCCCACGGGATTTCCTACATCCCATGATGGCCCATGGGGAAGTTTCCTTTCCCACCCTGTGAGCCACCATGGCATCTTATCCAGGGAGTCCTGCACTAAGCACAGCTGCTTTTCCCAGGGCAGGGAAACCCTTCCCAGGCTCCGCTCCTCGTTTCCTACCTCCCTCGGTGGTGCTGGCGGATACCCAGGGGCTGAACGCCGACCAGCCCACCTCGTTCCTGCAGGATACGCGGATGTTGTAGCTCTCCATGGGCTGCAGCCGCTGGATGTGGTACCCGTGGGGGGGCACCGACGTGCTGAAGAGCAGGAGGGAGGCGTTGCCCCTCGGGACGGCTTCCTCCACCTTAATCGAACAATCAGCCCACAAACAGGGATTAGTCAGCCACAGCCTGCAGGGCAGCAGGAATCTCACATGGGAAAACAGGATCCAGAGCCCTGCCTCCCATCGGGACCCCGCAGGGCACGCTGGAAGGCTGAGGGCAGGTCCTGGTGGGACCCAGGGAGAGGGACCCAACACGTGTGGAGAAGAAGACACCCCTGCATCAGGGCCATGGGAGAGAGATGTTGGGAAGGAGGAGGGAGGGAGCAAAAGGAACCCCAAATAAAATGACCGGGCAGCACCCAGCAAATAAACAAAAGGAAGTCCTTATTTTGTGCAACATGTCATTAAAACAGGATTTAGCACCGTTGGATGCCATGGGATTAATCCCAGGCCTCATCAGGCTCCATCATTACATTTAGCAGCATGGATGAATTTAACATCCCCAAAAACAAGTCCTGCTTTTTACAGGAAGGTAAATTGCTCCCTCCCCATGGGGCTGGATGTTGAGCCCCCACGGAATTGCCCACACAGCCCCTGCAGCTCTCCAGGATGCGCCTTTCTGTGGGAAGCACTACCTGAGTGGGATGGTGGGAGGAAAGAGGGAAGAGCAGGAACAAGGGGCACCAGTGAGAGTGAGACAGTTCACTCAGAAGACAGCCCAGCCCACAGGATGTGTTTCAGTGTGCCCCATGGGCAGAAGGTCCTGCAGTCCTCTCAGAAGCCTCCATCCGTGGATTTGGGATGGCAGGAGACCTGCCCTCGTGCTTAAGCAATAAGAGGACCCCTGTGGGTGTCCCAGGATGGCCTCAGCATCAGTGTTTTCCAGCCAAAATGAAAGGGAACAGCCTTCAGCCTCAGGTTGCCATGTCTTTCCACAGAGAGATGCCCAGAAATGTTCCAAGTTGCTCTTGGCAAACCAGGAGCTGCTGCAGCCACACACCTGTCCTGGTCAAACACTTCCCGGCCGAACAGCCTTTCCAGCAGGGGTTTAGAGGGGCAGGATTCCCTCAGCTCCCCGCTCCTTACAAACACTGGGAAGGAGCTGAGGGGTTGCCTGTCTCCTGGGGAAGTCAGGGAATGCCACCTCCATGGGCAGAGCCCGTGGGGAGGTGCCCAAGCTGTCCCAAGGGAGGCGAGCAGTGACCAGGGAACACACACGATGGCTCGAAAGCTCCACCGGGCCCAGCTCTTGTCCTGAGCATCCTCAGCTTGTCTCCTGGGGAGAGCCCATCACATCCATGCATCTTTCTTTAAAGAAACTCAGGATGCTGGCAAACTGAGAGAGCTGGAGTTTGGCAGGTGGGACAGCTGGGAGTGAGTCACTCAGCCGGGGGGATTATCAAAGGGGACAGGAGCAAAAAAGGCTGAGTCACGGCCGTGTTTTCGCCAGAAATCAGCTCTTGTTTTCCAGTTTGAGAGGCTGTTTCCTACTGACAGACCATGAATGTTGTGTCAGAGGAAATTCCTTGGCTCTCCACCCCGCTTCCCAAGCTGCAGCTGGAAGGCAGCAGCGGCTACCGTGCTAATATTAGCTCTGGTACCTTCCCTCCCTGCAACTGCTTTCACTTTTACCTGCCTTCAAACACCTCCTCCAGCCACGTGTTGCCTCAGCGGGAGTGGAGATCATCCAGGATGAAAACATTACCCATGAGAGCAAGCAATGGGTTAGAACTGGGAAACCAGCCACAGAGAGCAGGTGGAAAAGTCCTGTAGGGCATGGAAGTGGCAATTCCCTGACTTGTCCGGGAGACAGGAACCCCTCAGCTCCTTCCCAGTGTTTGTAAGAAGTGGGGAGCTGAGGGAAACCTGCCTCTCCAAACCCCAGTGGGAATGCTGCTGGTTTGGGAAGTGCTTGACCAGGACAGGTGTGTGGCTGCAGCAACTCTAGGCTTCGCAAAAAGCTCCTTGGAGCATTTCTGGGAGTTCTCTCCCCAAAAACAACAACCTGACTGTCTTGCCTACGGGGAAAGGGACTCCAAGAGAGCTGGGGAGGGGCTTTGGACAAGGGCATGGAGTGAGGGGACAAGAGGGAGTGGCTTCCCACTGACAGAGGGCAGGGCTAGGTGGGATATTGGGAAGAAATTATTCCCTGGCACAGGTTGCCCAGAGAAGCTGTGACTGCCCCATCCCTGGCAGTGTCCAAGGCCAGGCTGGATAGGGCTGGGAGCAACCTGATCTTGTGGAAGGCATCCCTGCCCGTGGGACATGGGCATCACAAGATGATCCTAAAGGTCCCTTCCAACCCAAACCATCCCAGGATTCTGGGAAACCCCTGCAGTTCATGCCAAACACCACTGACTTCCACCTGCATCTTGGAGCATCCGTGTGAGGGGGGCTGAGGGACAGGGGGAATTCTGGACGCTTACCTGGACCCTGCAGCTGTTGAGGGCAGAGAAGGCATCAAAGCCCGGCTCCCAGGATATCCCGATGCCGTGGGCTGTCCTGTTGAGGACACGCACGCTGGCAGGTGCAGATGGGATTCCTGCAGGGACAAATCAAGGAGGCCTAAGCACACACATAGCATGTGCTGGTTTTCCCTGGCAGCTCCCAGGGTTCAGGAATGACCCCCAGGTCCAGCCCTGGCTCCGGCTGCTGCGTCATCCTCCATGAGAGTCCTGCGGCCGTGCCGGACAGGGAAGCACAAAAAAAGTCATTTTCGGGACTATTTTGAGCACGTTCTATATTTGTGAGCGCTCTGGGTTGCTGAGAGGCAATGACATATTTGGGGGAACACCTTCCTCGTGTTGCCGGAGTGGCTCCCGTTAGGAATGTCAGCGATTTCCACCGTTTCCTGTGGAAAATTGTGAGCGTTTGTGAAAGGAAGGAAAAGAGTGATACGGCCCTTCCTAAACCCAGGGCTGACAGTTCTGCTTTCAGATGTGCTCTTTGGTTCTTCCTCCCCCCCAGCCCGGGATGACGGGGCTGATGGAGATCCCACTTTAAATACGGGATTAAAACAGGGAAAAAAAATAAGTCTGGGAGTCCTAAATGGGATCTCGCTCAGCTTGTGCGGGGGTGAGCGCTTGGAAGGTTGGAGAGCTCCTGCTTGGACACACGGGGTTAGCAGGGAAAGGGAGGTCCTGTGGCTGACCTTTGATGTTGACCTGGCCGGGGCTGGAGGCCGTGAGCCCTTTGCTGTTGTGGGCCTCGCAGCTGAACAGCGTCGTTTCGTTGATTCCTGCAGGGAGGAAACACATCCCTGTGCACTGGGCACGCACCGAGTCCCACCAGTCCCCCACCCGCTGCTCCCGCCTTCCTCCCTCAGAATTCACCGTCCTGAGCGGCACAAAAGGCCAGGAATGAATTCACAACTGGGGCTGCCCGGGGGTGACCCCGTGGTCCAGCTCGCCCCGATCCACGCCGGGAACACGCGTGTGCCGCACGGCACATCCCCACTGGGCCCTTGCACAACCTCCCAGGGAAAAAACATGCTCTGCCCTCAAAAGGGGAAAGGCAGAAAGCAGAAGAGCCCCCGGCCTGGGTCAGATGACTGATTACTTGTCAAAGATTGCTCAAATCTCCAGCTGATCACGGGCGAGGACCACTGGAAATACCCAGGGAGGGCATTTGGCTGTTGTCTTCCCCCCCGGCTCAGCATTTCTGGCTCTTTTGCCAAGCATTTACTGGAGGTGCCTCCTGGTTGCTGCTGCCATGGACGTGCCGAGTGCTGGCTCATCCCGGTGCTCCCGGGCCAGGAGCAGGACTGTTCCAATGACCCAAGCGAGCGGGTGCCAGCCGGATGCAAGGACATCCAAGAGGAATGAGTCACTTCTTCCGGCTTTCGCTGCCCTTTAAAGGCCGCCTTTGGATGCCAAGACCAGTCAGTTATAGCCTGGCTGTTAATTAACTAGTGGCCTTCTCCTCACCAGCAAAGCAAAAAAATGCCCCCTCTTCTGCCTCTGCACAGTGGGTTTTATGGGACAAGAAGGATTTTTCTCCCTGTGCTCCACTGGTTGGAATGGAGAGACACTGCTGGGACCACCCCAAGCTCTTCCAGAGACACAGAAAGGGGACCACCAGTCAAGCAGCCCACAAGAGCGGCAGTTTCTTGTCGGCACATCCACACACTGAAGGAAAAATCTGCTTCTTGCTCAGGCGAGGCTCATTGGAGTGTCTGCCTTTTCCAAGGAAGAAATTTCTAGCAGCAGCCAGAGGGGCTTGGATGGGGTTTCCTGGGCCATTCACTTAAGAGCTGGACTCGATGATCTTTGTGGGTCCCTTCCAGCTCAGAATATTCTGTGGTTTAAGAGCAGTCCCCAGGGCTGTGATGGGAACACAAATACACTACACTCCTACACCAGGAGCTCGAGGCCAGCGGCACCTTCCCACCCTGCCCTTCCTGCCACCCCCCAGAGGAGTCCCAGCCAGGCAGGGCAGGGCAGGGCAGGGCCCCTGTGGGCTCACCTGGCACGGTCAGCACGGAGGGGGACACGTGGGGCCGCTCGTTGACGCGCACGTTGTTGCGGAACCAGAAGATGTGCACGGGCTCGGGGGGCCCCACGGCCTGGCACGTCAGGTTGAAGGGGCTGCCCCTGCTCACGTTCAGCCTCTCTGGCTGCTGGATGAAGTGTGGGAGGCCTGTGCAGGGAAGGAGCTCTCAGTGCCACAGGCACTGCCCGGGGCTGTGCCCAACTGCAGCAACAGGCCCCTTCCCACCCAGGATTCCCCAGCTCCCTGCCCCTGGGGGCACAACGCCCCGCACCTCCCTCCCCCTGCCCACCTTCCAGCTGCACCAGGATGGGATCCGACACCACCTCCACGCCAGAGACGTTGAGTTTGCAGACGTAGGAGCCGTTGTCCGAGCGCTGGGCCGCCAGGATGCTGTGGAGAGAACGGACAGCACGTCAGGGCTCTGGAGGGCACGGCAATGCTCCAGCCCGGGGATGGGGTTTGTCCAGCGCCAACCACCCCCACAGCACGCACCGCTATAACCTGGGCTTGCAGAGCCAGGCTTTGGGGACCCTAATCCCAGCCCCAAACCCCTGCCAGTCACCTGGCCGCCCTCACCGGCAGGAAGGACAGCAGCGCTCACCTGAAGGTGGAGGTCATGGACACCTCCTCGTCGTCGGGAATCTCGAAGTGGCTGCTGGCGATGCGGTCCAGCGCGTGCAGCTCCCTCCCGTCCTTCCACAGGGAGATGCCGGGGGCGTCCGGCCGGAGCAGCGCCTGAGGCACCTTGATGGAGCAGTTAAAGGTGACGTCCTTGTGCTCGTTGATCACGATGTGTGGCACCGTGGGGTTAAACCTCAGCTGCCCCAGGGAGCTGCTGGGGGGCTCCTCCCGGGGGCTCAGGTGAGGCCAGTGGCCAGCAGTGGACACGCCGTGCTCCAGGCGGTGGGAATCTGCCAACAGATCCAGCCTCGCACCTGCAGCTGGGTCACCATCGTCTGCGAGAGAAGACCTCGGGTTTGTCACCGCCAGGCAGCAAGTGGCCCCCTCCCGAACCCTGCTGAGCCCCTTCAAAGAGAGACTAAAAGCAGTTCGCATCCATTGCCAAAAATACAGCATCTCTCAGACCTCAAGCAGCACCTTTAAAAAAGCCCTTTTTAAAACAAACAGGAGCGGCCCAAGCTAAAGAAAACACTCAGCTACATCTTCTGGGGCAGGGCAGAGGCAGGAGCTATTCCTGCTGCGCTGCACCCCTGGGACTGGAGTATAGATGATCCCTGGGCAGCAGGAATTTGGGACTTTACTCCAGCGAACCCCTTTCAGGGCCTCATCTCAAACATTTTCAGCTGGGGCAGAGGAAGAGCTCCCGACAGGAATTTCGCTGATTTTAGGCTCTGCTGGTGATGCCATTCCCTTCCCAGGACGGGGGAGCTGCTCCAGGAGAGGGACATGCTCTGAGTCAACTTTTGCTAAGTTAAGTGTCTCCACTCCACTGCCTTTCCTGGGAAAATAGCTGGAGAAATGCCTTCAGACAGTGTGTAGGAGCCAGCTGCTGTTTAGTGCTGCTCTTCCAGAGCCTTTTCCCACATTTTTTCCCAAGGGAAGGCTATTTACCAGCTTCATACCCCCACCTACAAATAACCAAATAGTCCTGTAATGGTGTTTTCCCCCTCCCAGCACTTCTCACCCAATCACGGCCGAAGTGAAAAGCAGCTCCATATAAAGGAATTCCCTCCCCCAGAAATGTATATTTTTTAAAGAGATAAAATCCAGAGGATACCCCACGTGTTGGTGATTTTACTGGACCATTTCTGAGCTTCCTGAGGCTTTTGCAGCCATCATCATTCCCAAGGCCGAGTGCTAAGCCTCCCTTTCAGCACACAAAGGCATTGTGCCAGGCAGGAATTTCAACCAAATTAATATCCCTCTTCCAAGTTAAAAAAAAAAAACAACCTCAAACAACTATCCCCAGTTTAAAAGAGAAAGGAAGCACGACCCTTTTATTGAACCTGAGCTTGGCCCCCGAGTTTGGTTTGGGGCAGGTTTTAAAGACCTCAAACATCGAACAACAAGTTTTTAAAGCTACGTCACCCGCTGTTGTGAGTAATGGGGCACGAGCCTGGTGTGTTTTCCCTGGAGCCAAGAATCACAACCGAATTTTGAGGCTGGATGTCTCCCTTTGCTAAATCACCGTTTTCAACCCTTGAGGAGCGCTGCGTGAGGACAGAAAGCAGGGGAGGGTTTTGGTGGTGCAGAGGGAAGGGGGAGGCTCCCCCTGGCTCCCCCACAACACAATGGGCTTCCCCCGCGGGAAGAAACAAAACAAAAAGACCCGAAGCTATTCCAACCTGCTGCCTAAGCCTCACATCCCAACACAAACAAAGGCCATGTGACTGCTGCAGAACTGCGGCGGCACTTCCAGGGACGTGCTCTGCAACAACCCCCCGGCAGCTCCCGAGGAATCTGCCAAATGCACACCAGGGAGCGACCCCGAATTCCCTTCCCTCCCCTGCTCTTCCCGGAGGTCGCTCAGGCTGGAGCCACTCTCGCTGCCTGGCACAATCCAACCCCAAAGTGCTGTGTTTTGTGCTCCATTTGGAGCGTTCCGGCTCTGGCCTGAGCAGCTCCCCCGGCACGGACCCCTGGCCTGGGAGCACGTGGATGTGTGCCCTGGGATGAGTTCTGCTTCCCTGGGCAAAGAGGATCTCAGCCTTGCTTTCACACTAATTAAGTGGGAAGAGGTGTTTGCTGGCCCAGGAACGAAATACTTTCCCCTCTGACTCATGTAACAACAGGAATTTCTCATATCCAGCGCTGCCTTTGGGTATCCCTTCCGTCCGCAGAAGTTTGGGAGGTGGATGTCACGGCACCTCTGCAGGGATTCGCCCTGTGTGGCGGGACAGCCCTTCCCTGCATCCCGAGCAGTTAGGCTGGCTCCAGAGTCCAAGGCTGCAGCCAAGGAGCGGCCAGCCCTGCGTGCCTGCGTGGGTGCCGGAGCGGCTCCCGTCCTAACCACAGCCTGGCCCGAGGGAAAAGCTGGCGTGGAAATCCGACCGCTTGCAAGTGCAGCGCTGCTCTCAGAACACCTGGGATGGCAGCAGAACCCAAAGGGCCAACGAAGACACATCCTTCTGCCCAGCCCAGAAGGTCCCACGTGCCCTTCTCCGTTACTACCCCGGGGAACGGAGTTGTTAGCAGGACAATCTGGCAGGATGCTTCCTTATGGATACGAAGAAACAAGCAGGGAGCTGCACGCCCCAGGACTGACACAGCAAGGTCTACTGCTGCCAGAGCAGCATCGGGGTCCGCCAAAAAGCTGGCTACATCCCTAGCCCTGGAATTCCCACTGCTGGAAGTAATTCACCTGCTGGCACAGCTTTCTGCTCAGGCACTTGTTGAGCAGAAAGAATGAGGAGCCCCTGCCCAGTGGGGGGGTTTCCTGCTCCCCATCCCCTGGGGTCCCTGGGGGACCTGGCAGTGTCAGATTAATGGTTGGACTCTATGATCTTAAAGCTCTTTTCCGAGCCAAACGATTTTATGATTATAAGAAGTGAGCTTCCCCCGGGGCCACACCTGGAATCCAAAGAGACCCTCAGGACTCAAAACACTTTTTTTGTAAACCAGCCCAGGATTCCTGGTGACATCCACACGGAGTTCCCCCTCCCCTCTGCAGGCTCCTGCTGTGACAGAGTCAGGGCTTTAACTCCCCCCTGCCCAAAGCAAACACTTGCATTCCTGCCTTCCCTGCCAAATTCCATCGGCACAGCGACTCTGAGACCCTCCAGCATCCCTGAGCAGGGGCTGTGGACCCCCAGCAGCTCCCAGCTGTGCCCAAAGGTCAGGCAGCCCTGATCACAGGACTTTTGAAGTCCAAAAAACTGCTTTGTCTCCACATTTCTTTCTGCACGTGGAGCTGAAAAGCCACCAAACTGCCAGCACTGCAAAGCGCCACAACCTGAGGTGATTCCCGCTGATTTCTCCCAGCACTGCTACACAGCTGGCTCATGGCTAACGGGATAAATGCCAACTGATCGGCCACAGTTTATGGTCCCTGACTGTCGTGGTGTCCCCAGCAAGCAGAGGCACATCAGGCAGCGAAGTGCTGGGACAGGACCACGCTGCAGAGGCGGAGCTGTGTCCCAGAACAACCAAACCCCGTGTGCCAAGACGGTCAAATCCTGCATCCTAGGACAGCCAGGCCCTGTGTGCCAGGACAGCCAAATCCTGCATCCCAGGATAGCCAGGCCCCGTGTGCCAGGACGGCCAAATCCTGCATCCCAGGACAGCCAGGCCCTGTGTGCCAGGACAGCCAGACCCCGTGTGCCAGGACAGCCAGACCCCGTGTGCCAGGACGGCCAAATCCTGCATCCCAGGACAGCCAGGCCCCGTGTGCCAGGACAGCCAGGCCCCGTGTGCCAGGACAGCCAAATCCTGCATCCCAGGACAGCCAGACCCCGTGTGCCAGGACAGTCAAACCCTGTGTGCCAGGACAGTCAAACCCTGTGTGCCAGGACAGCCAGGCCCCGTGTGCCAAGGACAGCCAGACCCCGTGTGCCAGGACAGCCAGACCCTCTGTTCCAGAAGCAGCCAAACTATATGTCCCAGGACATTCAAACCCCATGTCCTGCGACTGTGAGACCCTGTGCCCTGGGACAGCCAGACCTTGTGTCCTGGGACTGCCAGACCTAGTGAACCAGGACAACCAAACTCTGTTCTCCCAGGACAGCCAGACCCTGTGTGCCAAGGACAGCCAGACCCACTCTGGTTTGCGATGCCACCAGAAATCCGCAGGGACATCCCTGCGGAGCTTCTCCCCGGGGTCCAGCCGTGCCGGGACCCGCGGTGCCCACGGCACAGCCCGGCCGGGGGCTGAGCGCCCGGAGCAGCATCCGCGGCAAAAACGCTGCCGCGTCCCGCTTAAAGACCCGTCCCCCACGCCGGGGCCGTCGTCCCGGGATCCCCTCGGGATGCCCTCGTGCCCCTCCACCCCCCCGCCCCCCGGGATCCCCCCCGGACTCACCGGCCGCTCCGCGGGGCGGGCGCAGGGCCGCCAGCAGCGCCCAGAGCAGCGCCCAGCGCCCGGTGCCCATCGCCACCGCTCCGTCACTGCCACCGCTCCGTCAGTGCCACCGCTCCGTCACTGCCACCGCTCCCTCAGTGCCACCGCTCCCTCAGTGCCACCGCCACCGGCCCCGCGACCGGCCGCGCTCCGTCACGGCCAGCGGGAGCGGCCCCGAGAGCGCTCCGCCCGCGGCCCCGGGCCGGGCAGCGGCACCGGCTGCGCTCCGCTCGGCTCCGCCGCGCCCGGGGGCCGCCAGCGCCGCCGCCCCGCCCCGGCCCGGCCCGGCCCGCCTCCCGCGGGGCCCGCTGGGGGAGGCACCGGCGCTGCGGGGCTCAAACCGCGCCCCTGAGCGATGCCCCGACAGTTGTCCCCAAGTGCCACATCCCCACGTCTGCTTAATCTCCCCCCCCCCGCCCACCCCAGGGACGGGGAGTCCAGGCTGTGCCAGGGATGGACAGCCCTGTGGGTGCAGGATTTTTTCCCGGAGTCCAACCTAAAGCGCCCCCCGCACAGCTGGAGGACGTTTCCTCTTCACCTGTTGCTTGTTAACTGTGAGCAGAGCCCGACTCGTACCTGGCTCCAGTCTGCTTTGCCCCAACTCAGCTAGTGTCCAAGGCCAGGTTGGACGGGGCTTGGAGCAACCTGGAACAGTGGAAGGTGTCCTTGTTCAAGGCAGGAGGTTGGATAAGGTGAGCTCTAAGTTCCCTTCCAACCCAAACCACTCCACGATTCAGGGACTTAAGGAGAGCGAGAAGGTCCCCCCTGAGCCTCCTTTTTTTCCAGGCTGAACCCCCCCCCAGCTCCCTCAGGGATTCCATGGCAGAACTGCATTTCCTTAACAAAAATATTGACCTTCTTTTTGTCTGGCATGGGAAGTTTCTGGGTATTCCCAACCTGCCCCAACACTGGCCTTGCATGAAAACATTTGGGACCAAGCCATACTGAGGCCATAAGCATTCCCCCCCCCCACAAATGGGAAGGGACTGGGATCTGGGGAACCAGGACTTGTTGTGACTGAAATAATCCAGTTTGAAGCCTTTTCCAACTGGGAAGAAAAAACTTGTTAAGTTCAGGGGGAAAAAAAAAAAAAAAGAAAAAGAAAAAGAACAAATAACTCCCAGACTTCTTTGACTTGCAAAGCTGCTTATTCACTGCACATTCCCAGGCATTGGTGACAGGGATTGAATTTTCCTCCTGACCAGCTTCCCACATCTTGAAGCCATCAGCAGCTGAGGAAGGGCGCGTGGCACTGGAGGCCCCGAGGAGAGGGGAGAAGGAAAAGCAAGGGAAAAGCCTTTGGATTTTTCTGGATGCAGAGTGAAAACAGCCCCTTGCATTGGGATATTGTCATCCCACTGAGACAGGGCGAGGAGGAGCAGCAACTTCTGCAAAAAAAAGGATTAATAAAATAAACAGCAAGAACACCCGGGCAAGTAAAGAGGATTTAAGCAGCTCCCTAAAATCCCTGAATTTGGGTCACTTCCTTACAGCAGGTTGGTTTATGCTCAGGGTTTGTTGCACAGCTTGATGGGAGGAAGAAGCCAGAGAGGAAAAATAGGAGAAGCTCTCAGGTTGAGGTTTGTGATAGGAAAAGGCTGGAAAAGCAGCTGGAAGGAGACAGTCTGACCACTCTGGCACTTGCACTGGTGATGTGCAGCTTCCACCTCACTGCCATCCCCCTGCTCCTTCCCTCAGCACATGGAATACAGGAGCAGATTCCCAGCCTCAGAGCCCAAACTCAGCAGCTGCTGGGGGTCTCCACACAAACTGCTCCTGCTTTTGGCTCAAAGTGCAGACTCACCATCCCCAAACAGCACCCGCTGCCCAGGGCTGGGAATCACTTGGCTTTCAACCCTAGAAATACCTCCTGGGGTGGTGGGAGAGGGAAAAAGGCAACTGATGTCAAAGGAAGGAGAACTGGGACTGAGGGAGAACCTTTCATAGGAACAAAGGCTGCCTGTGTGAGCGCCAGGATCGACCCTGAACCAGCTAAACCAGTCGCTATCCAAGGTTATCCGATCCATCTCCCAGCCATCCCGGCGAGGAGGGGCCACGGTCCTTTGAAATCTGGGGTTTCCAGCTGTGTTGGTGCTGTATGGACACTGTGTCCTGCTCCAGAGCTCAGAGCTGCCCATCCTTTTCCTCGTGGGCTTCTCCTGCCCGGGTGAGGGTTTTAACCCTCTCCTGATCCCATCGGCAGCTCCATGGGTATCCTATGCTTTCCCTTGGCAGGATCCTAGTGCTGCAGGTGCTCCCGGAGCATTGTGGTGCTGGGCTGGAGCCTGAATCTGATCCTTTGGGGGCTTTTTGCCGTTTCACTTCAGAGCATCGACCCCGTTTCCTCACGAGACTATTTGGACACTTTGGAGTCCACACAGTCCTTGTGAAATCGGATGGTTTAGCAGAAATGGCCCTCAGCAACTGGGCTTGGGGGTGTTATTTACCGAGTGTTTTCCCCCCCTTTGCTATTTCTGTGTTTTTGTTTTCATTTTGCTAAATCCCTGTTTTATTTCTGCTTCCTCTTGGGGCGTGTTTTTTTTATTTTGATTTGCAGGAGCTCCTGTTCTTTCAAATGCCAAACCCTTTTGGCAACACGTCTTTAGCCGAGGGCAGCTGCTCTGTTTGTGTTAAATGTTAAACCCCAGGCACAGGATGCAGCTCAATCTGCAGAGAAAACTGAACATTTTGTGATGCCACTAAAATGCCTTTTTTTTTCTCGCGCTGCTGCTTTGGGCACTGGGACACGTTACGCCTCTTACTGGGCACATCCTGTCCCTTGGCTCAGCTGGTTCTTCCAAGGGCAATTTCTCCCGGTCTGCAAATCATTTTGCAAAAGCAGGAAGCCACCTCCAAAGGTTGGACACTGGCTTTGTCCCATCGAACTTCTCCTTTCTGGGAAAACAGTCACCACTTGAGCCAAAGACTCCCCAAAACATGCACTGGATCCCCAGTTTCAAATACGTTTTTGATTCTTCTGCAGCTTCTCCCTTCTCCTTTGGTTATTGTGAAACTTAGACCTTGAAAATAAATCCTGCCCCTGAGAAACTGCACTTTCAGTTCCCACACAGGTTTTAGAGAGTAGGGTTATTGGAATATTGGGAAGGAATCCTTCCCTGTGAGGGTGGGCAGGCCCTGAAACAGGTTGCCCAGAGAAGCTGTGGCTGCCCCTGGATCCCTGGAAGTGTCCAAAGCCAGGTTGGATGAGGCACAAGTCATATGAGGAGCAGCTGAGGGAGCTGGGGGGACTCAGCCTGGACAAAAGGAGGCTCAGGGGGGAACTTCTCACTCTCTGCACCTCCCTGACAGGAGGGGGGAGCCAGGAGGGGTCGGACTCTGCTCCCAGGGAACAAGGGAGAGGATGAGAGGACACAGCCTCAAGTTGTGCCAGGGGAGGGTCAGGTTGGATACCGGAAAACATCTTTAGATGGAAAGGGTTTTAAAGCCCTGGCACTGACTGACCAGGGAAGTGGTGGGGTCCCTGGAAGTGTTCAATCTTAATTAATGAACTGTTTAGGAGAGCAATGCCAGAGGTGATGGGGAAATAAAAGAGGTAAATGAAATCCCTGTGCAGGGTGGGAATGGTTGAAGGCACTGCAGGACAGCCGTGCTCGGTCTGTGTGGGACAGATGCCGGGGCTGGGTTTGGACTTGCAGAAACAAACCCCAAAACTCACAAAGACTATTGCAGCAGGGATGTTTATTCACAGCGCCGGGTGCGCGGGGGATAATTCCTCCAATCACGCACAGCCATTGTCTTTGTTCAGCCCCTTTTATGCAGAATAACGTTACATATGCATTAGCTGTGTTACATATACATTAGCGGTGTTACATATGCATGAGCTGTGTCAGCAAATTGCAGAAAAGTGGGAGGGGAATCACTAACATAAACCGCTCCTACAACTCCGCCTTGGAACGCTCCCTCGGGGTTTTCTTTCGGGGGTCTTTTGGATGAAGTAAGAAGCCTTCCTCAGCTTGAACTTTCTACATTTGCTAAGAATTGCTGAGTTGGCACTGTCAAATTAACTCCAAACTGGTATCTTTTCCGGGAGCTTCTTTTATCAGCTTTCAAGGTTTCTTTCTCATGGGCTTCAAAGCCCCTTATCTAAACTCTTTAAAAAGTTTTTCTGTCCCCGCTAAAGTCTTCCTTATAAAATTAACTATATCCTGTCTGTGAGTTAGCATAAGCAAGCAAGGCCCTATCCTAATTCTATCTAAAAATTAGCTACAATCTTGTATTATTGCTTTATATTTTGATCACCCTTTATCACAGCACGAAAGTGGGCTGGAACCAGGCCTGGTGAATTCTTTCTCTTTCTGTCTCTTTCTTTTTCTCCCTCTTTAACTCATCTCTTCCTTTCCCTCTTCCCTTTCCTTATCCTTTATCCAAGCCCTGCTGCCATGTGCTTATGCAGTAGCTTAGGGACTCACACACCGACTTCCATGACAAAGCGCGTAATTTATTAATAAAACCTCGTGGATTTTTTTTTTTTTTTTTTAATTTATGCGGATCCTCTGACTTTGCCTTTTTTCCTTTGGACGAAGGAAACTTAACGACGGAGTATTCAGGAACCCTTCCCTCTGAGGGGTGGGATGCCACACTGTGCCGGCGCCTCACCACCCTCACAGGGATGAATTCCTTCAACATATCTCCAGTGTAAACGTACTCTCCAGTAGTTTAAAGCCAGCCGAGGACAATTGTTTGCTGTCTGCACTCAGGAGAGAACGGGCGCTGAGCGCCAATTCCTGAGGAGCGAGGGCGCTCCACGCGGGCAGTGCCCGCGGGAGGCACCGGGGGGGGGGGGAACAGCCACCCAACCACTCCGCTTGGCCCCTGTGCCAAGGCTCAGCGTGACTGTGGGCGCTGGGAGGCGATCTGGCATGGGATTCCCGGCGGGAGAGGGGGGGACCGTTCCCCTCAGGGAGGCGGCGGGAGAGGGGGGGACCCTTCCCCTCAGGGAGGCGGCGGGCCCCGCCATGGCGGTCCCGGCGGCGCGCGCGGCGCGCGGGGCAGGGCGGGAGCGCCAAGATGGCCGCGCCCGTGTGAGGAGCCGGCGGCGCCGGCCCGCGCGTGTCCCGGAGCCCGCGGGAGCCGCCCGAGCGTCCCGGAAATAATGAGGATATCGGGGCCCCATGTCGGACCACTGTGACACTGAGAGGGCGACGATGATTGCGGCCGGCGACCTGCAGGAGTTCGCGCCGCGGGGCCGCGAGCGGAGCCGGCGGCACCCGAGCGCCCTGAGCCTGCAGCTGCGGCGGCTGCAGCCCGCCCCGGAGCTCTGCTCCTCCGACGGCGCCGCCGGGCTCGTGGGGTCCCTGCGGGAGGTCACCATCCACGACCGACACCGGGTACGGCAGCGCTCGCCTCGGGCGGGTGGGGAGGGAGCTCGGAGCTCGTCCGTCTCGCCCCGTGCCGCGGGGGCGTCCCAGGCACCGCCGGGCTCCCAGCCCCGGCCGAGGGATGCGGCGGCCGCAGCTCCTCTGGGCAACCCGTGCCGGGGCTTCGCCACCCAAACGGGGAAGGATTCTTTCCCAGGGTCTCATCTAACCCTGCCCTCTGGCAGTGGGAAGCCGTTCCCCCTTGCCCTGTCCCTCCATCCCTTGTCCCAAGTCCCTCTCCAGCTCTCCTGGAGCCCCTTTAAGCACTGGAAGGGGCTCTAAGGTCTCCCTGGAGCCTTCTGTTCTCGAGGTGAGCACCCTCTCTGATGCAGACCGAGCCTAAGATTAGATCTATCCGCACCCCAGCTGCTCTCTGAGAAGGAGTTTAGGAAAGAAGTGGATTCACTTTTAATATCATGACTCAACACAGGGTTTCTCTTATCTGTTCCTCCCTTTTACATCCCTGGCTCCCATAAAAATCACTCTAAATGGATTCGGATTTGCCTTTATCTAGAATCACAGATTGGTTTGGGCTTAAGGGACCTTAAAGCCCATCTAATTCCAGACCAGGTTGCTCCAAGGCCCGTCCAACTTGGCTTTGGACACTGCCAGGGATGGAGCATCCACAGCCTCCCCTGGCAGCCTGTGCCAGCGCCTCGTAACCGGCCAGACTGATCCCACCGCCGGGTCCTCTAACCTCTCCTTACCAAGCCCCCCGTTTTCCAGGAAAGCTGGCAGCTGAGGAAGGGCGTCAGCGACGTGGGAGAAGAGGTGGACTACGACGAGGAGCTGTACGTGGCCAGCAACGTGGTCATCTGGAGCAAGGGCAGCAGGGGCCAGGCGTCCGCCGTGTACAAGGCGTTCACCGTCGACAGCCCCGTCCTGCAGGTGGGGGAAACCTGGGGAGAGGGAGACTGAGTGAATCCAGGGGGTGTTCGGGTCGGGCTTATTTTGGGAAGATGGCCTCGTGTGTAGGGAGCATCAGCTCGCTGGGAGTTAATTGGTCTGCGTTGGGTTTCAGGCCTTGTGGTGTGACTTCACCGTCCCCCGGGAAAAATCCGAAAAAGCTGATGGTGAGTGTCCTGGGCAGGTGCTCGGAGCTCAGCTCCCCTGGCTCGGAATCATGGAATTGCTTGGGTTGGAAAAGTCCCCAGGGTCACCCAGTCCACCCGTTCCCCCAGCACTGCCAAGGCCACCACTGACCCATGTCCCCAAGTGTCACATCCAGGGGGGGTTTAAACCCCTATCCAGGGATGGGGACTCCACCGCTGCCCTGGGCAGCTGTGCTAGGGCTGGACAGCCCTTCTGGGGAGGAATTTTAGGAATTTTCCCAGTATCCAACTTAAACCTCTCCTGGCACAACTTGAGGCTGTTACCTCTCACCGGTCACTTTTTCCCTGGGAGCAGAGCCCAATCCCCACCTGGCTCCACCCTCCTGTCAGGGAGTTGGAGAGAGTGAGAAGGTCCCCCTTGAGCTCCCCCAGCTCCCTCAGGGGTTCCTTGTCCCCCAGACCCTTCCCCAGCTCCACTCTCCATCTCCAGACACGCTCCAGGACCTCATTCACCAAGCCTCGCTATGTTAAAAATTTACTTTTTGTGTATAAGGGATGTCTGAAAAAGGGATTAACTTCACTGTGTCATTGTTTTTTCCTTTCTTTCTACTCCCAGTTTCAAGTAGCGAGGAAACAGTAGAGAAGTGTATCTGCATCTTGCAGAATTCCTGTATAAATGTGCACAGCATGGAGGGAAAGGATTACATTGCAGCTTTGCCTTTCCAGGTAAGTCCTGTCCTCCTTTTTTGTCCACAAGTGCACCATTTTGCTTCACAAGCTACTCTGATTTATGATGTTCTGCTCTCAAGAAAAAGCCTAAGCATCTTAATTTACTCTAAAATCCTCAAGCATAACCAGTGGAGAAAACACTTGATTTTGGGTTTTTTTCCTCACCATAAGTCCCATTTACCATTATTTTATAGGTTGCAAACGTCTGGCCAACGAAATATGGTTTGTTGTTTGAGCGCAGCAGTTCTTCCCACGAGGTGCCTCCAAGCCCACCCAGGTATGGGGTGAGGGGTCTGGGTTGTTTCCTGACAGACTGTTGGATAATCCAATAAGGAATTGTGTTTGTCATGGGAAAGGGTGGAATCAGGTGAAAAAAGAGGAGGCTGTGGCTGCTCCATCCCTGGAAGTGTTCGAGGCTTGGAACAACCTGGAATAGTGGAAAGTGTCCCTTCCCATGGCAGGGCGTGGGAACTGGATCATCTTCCCTTCCAACCCAAACCGTTCTGGAATTCTGTTGATGTGATCCCTCCAGCCTTTTTATCCCTTCCCTGAGTGATCCTGAGTGAGAACGCCCAAAACTGAGTGTTAAGAATTGTTTGGGAGCGGTAGTCCTGGGAATAGGATCTGGGAGGCACAAATGTGGGTGTCACCAGCCTGATTTCAGTAGGGTTTGTCCTGGGAATCGATGGATGAGGGTGGATGTGATGGATGGGAAGATTCACTGAGGGATTGTCAGGATCCTGTTCCCTGTTGGGTGAGGATTCCAGTCCCTGTGGAAGCCCCGTGTGGATCCCAGAGGAAGCAGCTGGACAGTGTGGGCTTTGTGTGTCCATCCCAGGCACTCGGGATTCTCTAGTACCCAGAAGAGCTGGGATTAGAAATAGAGGCCCTAAAAACTGAGGAATTGAGTTTAATCCAGCAAGTTAATCCAGCAAGCTTCTGGGAACGGAATAGGTGTCCCTGCTGTCAGATTCCAGGCTCTGATCTGTTTGGATTCTCCCTAGGGAGCCCCTGCCCACGATGTTCAGCATGCTGCACCCCTTGGATGAGATCACTCCTCTTGTCTGGAAGTCTGGAGGTACGTTTGGCCCTTCAGGGGTTGTCACCGGAGTCCCTCAGGGTGGGATCAAACCTTAGCGTGTGCCTTGAGCATTCTCTGGGTTGAAAAGTGTGGAAATAATCACCTGCAAGTGAGAAGTTAAACCGTTAGGAACAAAAACCCGGATTGTGGAGGGAAGAGGGAATGGAAAATGCTCAGAATACCGTTATGGCAACAATCCTTTTGCCCTGACCGGAGCCAACTGCTGTTTCCCAGGTGTGTTTGGCTCTTCCCGAGTGCAGTACGTGGCTGACCACACCCTGAGGATCGTGTTCCTCAGCTCTGACCCTTCCATTGTGATGACCTACGACACTGTGCAGAGCTTACACACGGTCTGGGCTCTCCGGAGAGTCAAGCCTGAGGTACCAATTCCACGGGGACTAAGGAGGATCACTGGAAAAAAACCCTCTGTGTGTTTCCACATCCTGGTGGCTCTGGGTGTTAGGAACACCTGGTATACTTGTGGTTTATGGAATTTGCAAGAATAAGGTGTTTGTTGGGGGGGTGGTGGTTTTATTTTTTTTTTTTAAGTGGTTCCTTGCATGGGTTTGCCTGGACGACAGCCAGGGAAGTCACGTGAGGGTGGTGGTCATGGATCATACAGTGCTTGACATGTTATTCCATGAAGGTTTGGGCTCCAAACCATCGTGATCTGTAAGAAAAGTGGGAAACAATGTAGTGGGAAGGCGGGAATTAACACCTAACTGACGGAATAAGCTCCTCCTGGCTGTTGGTTCGTGTCCCAGGAGCAGAGCATGGTGCTGAAGTTCCCGGAGCAGGTGGGCACTCCCCAGCACGTGGCCACCAACAGCTCCCTGACCGCCCATCTCCGAAGCTTCTCCAAGGGAGACTCCCCCGGGGGCTCCCCCTTCCAGAACTACTCGTCCATCCACAGCCAGAGCAGATCCGGGTCCTCTCCCAGCCTGCAGTCCCGCTCCCCGACCATCTCCAACATGGCTGCCTTGAGGTGGGAAACACACAGCGCTCCCCAAAGGATGGGAGCTGGGCAATTGCGTGGATATTTGTTTTGCTGTTTGTCTTTCTCTGCCCTGGGAAGTCCCTCCTTCTGAATTGCAGGTGCCTTTTTGTGTTGCAGCACCTTAAAGCCCTCTTGGAATTCTCTTGCTGTGCCGTTCTCCCAATAGCACAGCAGGATAATCCTGTGCAGGGGCCAGGGAGGCTGCTCTGTCACGACACAGACAGTCTGTTATTGAGTCGGAATGTCTGCAGGTCCCACGAGTGGGTTTGGGTCACTTTTCTAAAGAAAACCACAGTTAGAGGGAAGAGGTTGGGAGAGATTTTTCATGGAATGGACAGCACAACTGAAAATGTTGTGTTTCTTCCTCCTGAAATCTCATCTACTGGATTCTGGCAGAGATGAGATTACTGGAAATTAACTGGAGAAACACTCTCCTGTGCTGGGATGTGCGTTGGTAAAGGCATCTGACGCTAAACTAGTGACTGATTTGGGGTGGAGTTTGTTGCTTTTCAAAGTCAGGATATGAGCTGCCTGGGATTCTGTCCCTGATATTACAAATCCACTCTCCAGCCATGCCCTGTGTCTTTGCTTCTGTCCCCAATTTTGAAGATCCTCTTTCCTGTGTCTCCCCTCGCAGCCGCTCCCATTCCCCGGCTCTGGGAGTCCATTCCTTCTCGGGAGTGCAGAGATTCAACTTCTCCAGCAGTGCCCAGTCCCCGAGGAGGCACAGCCTCACCCAGTCCCCAAACAGCGCTTCCAACGACTCCTTCCTCGTGCCAGAGACAGAGCCCATCATCCCTGAGCTGTGCATCGATCACCTGTGGACAGAAACGGTCACAAACGTCAGGTCAGCAGCTTGTGCTGGGCTGGGAGGAATTCCTGTGGTGGGAAATGGGAAATAAAGGGAAATCACAGCTTGTTTTAGAGTGTTTTCTGCAGGTGGAGCCTCCTTAGGGTAGATTCGTGGATTGTGCTTCCTGATTTTTTTTTTTTTGGGGGGGAAATGATGCTCCCTAAGTGCCTGGGCACTTGGAGCAGTTTTGCCTGGCTATTCCATGCCCCCTGAATGGTTTCCTGAGGTCTCTGAAGCCAAGCAGGTTCTAACCTGGTCCTTGTGTCTCTTTGACAGAGAGAAGAATTCCCAAGCGTCCAAAGTGTTTATTTCCACTGACCTCTGTGGGCAGAAGTTCTTGTGCTTTTTAGTGGAATCCCAGCTCCAGCTGCGGTGAGCATTCCAACCTTGGGAGCAGGGGGAGCACTCTGGGAATCACCAGCTGGAAGTACAGCAGGGCTTTTAATTGGACTACAACAGTGAGAACAGGTTGACTTATCTGGGGCAAAGCAAGGGAAAAAGGAACCAGATATTCCACCAAAAATTATCTGCGCTGTTTAACTTCTGTGGTTTCTTTCTGTAACAGCACCCAGGGCAATATTTTTATGTTTCCTGTTGTTTTCCCTAATCCTTAGGTGTGTAAAATTCCAAGAGAGCAACGATAAGTCGCAGCTCATCTTTGGGTCTGTCACCAACATTCCAGCAAAGGATGCGGCTCCGGTGCAGGTACGTCCCTCCCTGGGGACTGTTCCCCTTGGAATGTCCTGCTGGGACACTTGTCACCCAACTGGAGTGTCCCTAATTAAATATGAGAAGCTGAATGTGCTGCTCGGTTGTTCCAGGGCATCGACACACTCCTGGTCCTGGAAGGCAGTGGAAATCTGGTGCTTTATTCTGGAGTGGTTCGGGTGAGCCACAGCGTTCCCGTCCCTAATTTATGTGCAGTGCTGGAAAGGGAGTTCTGTAAAATCAGTGGCATAATTAAATCACCTTTTGGGTTTATTTGCAGCAACAAATTAACTATTTCTTTTCTATTTTCCCACCAAAAAAAGGTGGGAAAGGTGTTCATTCCCGGCCTTCCTGCTCCATCCCTGACCATGTCCAACCAAATGCCTCGGCCAAGCACTCCCTTGGACAGTGTCAGTACTCCATCCAAGCCTTTGAATAAGCACCTGGGACCCCTGGAAGAGGTAAGGAGGGAGGAAATATTCCTTGGGAAGGATTTAGTTGCAACAGCTTCAAATGATTGGTTGATCTTTTAACTTCCAAGGAAACTTTTGGAGCCGAGTCTTTTCTTCTTGTTCTGTAAATCCCCTAAATAGACCGTGTTTAAAGAAAATCTATTTAGTGCTGTTTACCTATTTGTGATTTCCATAAACCCAATGATTTTTACCACTTTCCAGGGTGTGCTTCTGTCACCAGTTCCAGAACTGAGGGATTCTTCCAAGCTCCACGACTCGCCCTACGTCGAGGACTGTACTTTCCAGCAGCTTGGGACTTTCATTCAAGCTCTCAGAGATCCTGTACACAACAGAGTAACTCTAGTAGGTGTTTTCCTGTCATTTGAGGCCACGCTTTTGTTAGCAGAGATTATTTCAAGGTAATTTCAGACTCTGTTCCGAGTGTTCCAGGGAGCTGGCACCTGACGTTGCAGATCTTTCGTGCAGCAAGCAGCCAGGATTTTGGGGATATCTTAACACACAAACTGCTTCTGAGTTGGTAGAAAAGGTCTCTGCTTTTACTAGTCAAGTTTCCCGACTTGACTCTTCCCTTGTGGATTTTTTTGCAGGAGCTCAGCAATAACACCATGGTGCGGATCAGTATCCCTGAAATCGCCACTTCAGAATTAGGTAGGACTCCGAAAGCTTTGGGTCACTTTGCTCTCTGTTATTGCATGCTTTATTCCTGGGGAAGAGCTGAGGTGCCAGTTCACACTTTACTGGCTTCACCAACGAGCAAAAAAAGGACATTTTCCCCCCCTGGTTTTGTCTCACCTTGTGGTTCTGTGCTCAGCCTCAGCAAAGGAACAGCTCTTGGAGGCTGTGTGGCCTTTATTGTGAGTTTCTAGAGAGTTCAGAGCAGCTCCAGTAAGAGGATTGACACGTGACGGAGCAAATTCCAGGAAAACACAGCTGCTTTGTTGTTTCCCTCTTTTCCCCCCCCCAGTGAAGAGGTGCCTGCAGGGGCTCAAAGCCATCCTGCCCAAGGAGACGGCCGTGCAGGTGCTGGTCAAGTGGTACAACGCCTACAACGCGCCGGGAGGACCCAGCTACCACTCGGAGTGGAGCCTGTTTGTCACGTGCCTCATGAACATGATGGGATACAACACGGACAGGCTGTGCTGGACACGGAACGTGAGCGAGTCCTGCTGCTTTACACTGAGCCTGCTGGTGGTTCCTTGAGGGCCCAGACGGCTCGGGAGAGGTGCCGGAGGCAGAAATGGGTCATGCCTTATCTTAAATCACAAAGTGAATTAAGTGGAATCAAGTCTGAAATTTCTAATTTCAGGCCTCTTTTACTCTGTAAATTTATAAGGTGCTTGTCTGGCAGTTTTTTATAAAAATAAATGATGAAGGTTTGACCCCAGCTCACGCCCAACACCCATGCCTTAAAGATTTGGCTCATCTAATCCATCTTAAATTTACTCTCATTTTAAACACAGATCACAGCTCAGATTGTTGTTTCCTAAACAGGATTTCAAATTCCAGTCTTTATAGGGTTTTTTTCCCAGCAAATCTAGAAGCACCTCAAGTTATGTCATGTTGTGCTTGGTTTGAATTCGGGTTTAGTGATCAGTAATTCACTTATGAAACCTTGGGAATTTCACTGCTGAGCTGCTTTCACTCCTCTTATTTCTTGCAGCTTGATTTTGAAGGCTCCCTTTCACCAGTCATTGCTCCAAAGAAGGCAAGGCCCTCAGAAACGGGGTCAGATGAGGTAAGAAATGGTTCTCTTTTACAAATAAGAGGCAGGAGGGGTTTGGTGTTGGCTTTTTTTTTTTAAAACCAAATGCACTCTGCATATGGAATTTCATCTGAGGTGGATTTAGGGGGGAAGAAAAGTTTTCTTTTCCAAAACTGCATTGTGTGACGTTGCTTGTCAGGGTTCTCACTTCCAGAGGGAATTAGGGTGGACTAAGGAATGAAAGCTTTGATTCTTTTATGGGAAGGATGAACCTTAATCACTGAATCTCTTGTGCAGCGCATTTTCCGTCCAACAGTCACACTGGGATCGATTTTTTGGGGGGAAAAACTCCTCTGTAACAATGTTTTGGTGATACTTTGCTGTGATCTCTGCCTCTCTTCCCTGTTTCTTTGCTCTAGGACTGGGAATATCTCTTGAGCTCTGACTACCACAGGAATTTCGAGTCTCATCCCGTTGCCAAGGCTTTGCGGCTGGACCCTCTGGAAGTTTCCCCTTCCAAGGATGACTTTCCCCAGAGCCTTAGTTTGGACTCCTCCACCCTCCTTTTCAGCCACATTCCTGCCATTTTCTTTGTTCTCCACCTCATTTACGAGGAGCTGAAGCTGAACAGTCTGATGGGAGAAGGGCTCCGCTCCCTCGTGGTTCTCCTGGTCCAGCTGGCCAGGTATGTCCACCTGGAAAATCCCAGGCTTGGGCATCATGCCCTGAGTGTTCATTATTTACGTGGGAAGTCTGGGAATTGCACAAATTAGAGCAGACTTCCCGGGTATTGAAGAAGATGAATGTTGAAAACCTTCATTTTTCCTGTGGCTCCAGATCCTTCCCCAGTAGCACCTACTTGGAATCCCAAAGGATTCCCATCCAGGAAGGTGCAGTGTTTTGGGGTTTTTTTCCCCACTCTGGGACTCACCTCTCTGTCATTCCAGGGATTTAAAACTGGAAGCTTATATAGATTATTACTACAGAGATTACCCAGCCCTGGTCAAAACCTCCAGACAGACCTGCATCATTGACCAAGGTGAGTTCAGGAGGACATTCAGGGATATCTGGATATTCCCTTTGGTTTTGGTGGTCCCCCGAGGATTCCAGACTGAAATTAGCACAGTAGAGCCATGAGTTGGTGCCTCCAGTGTTTCGTGGGAGCCTCCACAGAACAAAGAACACTGCTCTCATCTTGGCAAAGCCCCAGCTCAGGCTGGCTGAGAAATCTTCAGCTGTGGAAAAAGCCTGGTGGTGAGAAGTGCCTCTCTCGTGGAAAGTATTGCTGGGCTGGCAGGCTCTCGGTTTCGAGTTCAGAAGAACCAAATCAGAGCTAAACCCACAAAACCTGACGTTAAAACCGGGTCACACATTGTCTGTGTGTCTGCTTGGTGTCCTGCCAGCTGGATTTTACGGGTTGTGTAAGAAAAACTTACCAAAAGAATCTCCTGGAGCTGCTCAGGCTTTGCTGTTCGTGTTTGTGGACGAGGAAGGCAAAGAGGTTGTAGCTCAGTTCAGTGGTGTTAACTTCCCAGACTGTTCCCTGTGGCAGGAGGGAGAAATCTGGAAAGTTTTGAGGGAAGTGCTGGGGGTTTGTCGCTCAAGGAAGTTCTGTAGGGCTTTCTTTGGGAATAATGGGGAATTTCTCTCTGCCCTGAACTCACTGACATTGCTGTTCATGTGGTTAAGTCCAAACAGGTTTCATGCTCCATCCCTCCTTTTTCTCTGCTGAGCCTCCAAGCATCTTCCAGTGGCTGAGTTCCTGCCTGAAGGGAGAGGGAGTTCAGCCTTATCCCTATTTACCTGGGATCTGTGAAAGGAGCAAACTGGTGGTACTGGTACGTACTGGGGCGCAGTGAGCTCTGTTCTGTCAGCACAGCAGCTCTGTGGGCAGGGCTTGCTCCAGCTGGGAGTGAAATATCCCTCAGGGAAGCTGAAATAACCCTGGATGTGGAGCATCTGGGACATACTGGGTGGGTGGGGATCAGTAAAACACAAAATCTTAAATCTGAGTGTGATTTTTTTTTTTTTCCCCAGCTTCTCTTGTCTGGGAGCATTAAAAAGTAAACTGGGGATTGATCCCTTGGTTTTTGCTGGCTGGAAAGTTGGGAGTGGGAACAGCTTTTCACTTGGAGCCTCCATAACATCCAAGATGTGGAGGAAACCAAGTGGAAAACAGTGTCTATGATAAACATGTGTGTTCTGCAAGAGAAATGAGATGTGAGCGAGACAAGAAGGATGAGTGGGAACACATTTCCCACATGAGTGGGAAAATTCAGGGTGTCTTTTTTCCCAAAACCTCAAAGTTTGCTGCTTGTTTCCATTGCTTCAATCTCCTTTCACTAACAATAAACCTGCTCCCCTGTTGAGGTTGCATTGCAGTTTTTTCCTGCCTGCTTTGCTGGGAAGCAAAGCAATTCCAGTCCCTAAAATGACTTGTTTTGGTGTCTCTCCCCTGTCCAGAGCGTGGCTCTCTATATCCTTGGGGACGAGAGCGCCGTGGCAAATGAAGCCTCCCATTATTTGTACAAGATCACATCAGGTGAGGATGCTTTGATGCCACCCTAGGAACTGGGATGTGCTTGGAAAACGTGGAATTAACGCAGCCTTGTCTTCCCTAGGCCCACGGAAGCAGCAGACAGAGCAGGAGGACAATCGGTACGAGGGGGTTCGGTGGTGTTGTGTTGAGTTCCTGGCTTTCTGCTGACTCCTGGACGAGCTTTATTGGCTTCTCCTTAACTCTCCACCGTTTTCCAGGTGCAGTTTCAAGCACAGCTCATCCGTTTCCAGCCTGGCTGAAAAATTAGTCCTTTGGATGACAGATGTTGGTAAGAGCGGAATGAAAACAGCTTTAAGTAACAGCATGACATGAAATACCCTCCCTCCAGCTTCGGTGACACGGTCTGTTGGGGTTCTTTTCCTTGTTAACGTTAAGGTTTCACGTTAAGAGACCTGGAATCTCTTCCCTTTGGAGTGGCCCTTCCCATCAGGGATGCCATCTATCACTGCCGGGAGCAGCCGGCCTCGGACTGGCCAGAAGCTGTTTGTCTCCTCATTGGGCGCCAGGATTTGTCCAAACAGGCCTGTGAAGGGAACCTGCAGAAGGGAAAATCCGTGAGTAGGGGCACAGATGGATTTCTCAGCCCTGGGTGTCTTGGGCAGAGCAACCGGTTTAGGAATTTCGGGGCATCCCGAGGTGCGGAATCGCAAGGAGATTGAGGGTGAACATCTTTTATTGGAAGCCAAGAATCCTGTTGAAGGCTGGCATAAAATGATTTCATATTCAAAACCTCATTGATTTAGCAGGGAAGTAAATTAACTAGGTGTCCAAACTCCCACGTTAAAAAGCCCTTTTTGTTTTCTGCTGGTGAAGTCCTGCCCAACCGAAACACTGGCGGATCACAAAAATGATGATAAATTTGATTTTATCGCTCACTTTATAACAATGCCTCGAGTAGATGTTGCCTTAAAAGGATAAAGTGCTCTTCAAAACCCCAAATTGTTTGTCATTTCTCAGGAGGGCAGGGTGGAGTTTCCTGTTTCAGAACGGACGCTGGGTGGTGCAGTTATGAATTGAGATTTACGGTGTATTTATCAGAAAAAAATTGGGTTTCATTCATCTGCTCCACGTCTATTTGCCTTCCTGGGGTCGTGTGTTCCCCAAGAGCCACGGGCAGCCATTCTTTCTGGCCCTCTGCAGCACTTGGGTGATGAGAAGAAACAGGGAGAGCAGAGTTTTCAGAGAGGATTTCTTAAATCTTGTGTGGAAAGGGGGTGTGCCAGCAACTCTGGGGCTTTTCTGATCACGTAGCTCCGGTGTGGGAGTTGTGGTGAAGCCCAGGTTGGCTGACAGCAACAAACACTTGGAATTTTCTGCTGTGCAGGCCATTTGTTTTAATAAATAACCTGCTTTTCCAAGGTTGTTGCAGAGGGAATCCAGATGAAAGCTCTGACTGATGAAAACATTGACGATTAGAAAAATAATGCAGGTTTCTGGGCAGCATCTGCAGAACAGAAGAGCTGACTGGGCTAATCCCAAACTGGGCTGATTGTGGAGGGGAAAATTCTTTCCAGTTGCTCTGAAACAAGAAAGAGTGTGGAAGGAACAAGAACTATGTCCCACGTCACGTCCTCAAGCTCAGCCTGGTGGTCCTTGATGTATTTGAGGGGTCGCCTCCTCTTCTCCTGGTAGTTCTTTATCCCATTTCCACGGGCAAAAGTGCTCGATTTCCACGTTCAGAAATCCTCCTGGCTGGCCTTAGAATTCCTGTAGGGAGCACGTGATTTTGGGAGTATTTCAGGTGCCTCCCAAGTTAAGTAGACCTGACCAGTATATTTGAGCCTGAACCGAGCATTGAGTTAAGCCTGAGTGCAGGACGCATAGAAAAGGGTTGGGTTCCGTAATCCAGGCGCTGTTGATGATGCACAAGTGAGTCCCTTGTGTTTACAGCCCCGTCTCGTGGCTGTGCTGGGTGAGTTCAGCCCGTGGTGCTGGTGTTTCCAGCCCTGACGTCGCGTCCTTTCCCTCCCCCTCTCCCTCGCAGTCCGTGGGCTCGGTGCTGTCCTCGGACATCCCCTCTGCGGCCGAGTCGGAGGAGGACGAGGATGGCATGAACGACATGAACGAGGAGGTGATGTCCCTGATCTGGAGCGAGGATCTGAGGGTGCAGGAGGTGAGGAGGCTCCTCCAGAGCGCCCGGCCCGTGCGGGTCAACGTGGTGCAGATGCCGGAGGCCAGCGACCACGAGTACATAGAGGAGAAGGAGAACAGGTAAAGGATAGTGGAATCGTGGAATGCCTTGGAGCAGCAGTGAGTCCGAAACCCAAATAGCTGGGATCAGTTGGGGGTTGAAGGCAATTTGTAGCACTTTTTTTTTCCACCTAAAAAATGTGATGTGTAAGCAGGACCTACGCTGTGGAGAACAAAACATCATCCATCCCCTGCCTAAAGCTGGAGAACACTTTGTTCAGGGCTGGGCTTGACTCAGGGGACCTCCCTCATTTATTCTACACAAAACACACTCACTGTCCCACCAGTCTGTCTTTTGAAACCTCCTGTGCCCAGTGGCCTTGTGATAGCCCCCATCCTGCTGCTTTATTCACTAATTTCGGGGGTGTTAAAAGTATCTTCTTTAAAAAAAAAAAAACACAGAAAAAAAAGCAAATTTCAGGACACCCTTAACACGTAAAACCCTCTACAGGAGTAGGAATATGTCAAGTTATTGTGTGACCTACCAAGCTGAGTAATCTGACGAGTCTAGAAAGTGTTTCCAGAGTAAATCATAGAGAACTGTGGTCAGAGTTCTTGGAAGCACCTTGTGAACTCTGTGCATGGGTTTTACACCAGTCATAGCAGGATCCCACCAGCCCTGCATGGCTTTCTCCTGTCACCTCCCCTCTGATGTGGCTGGGAAGTGCCCTGGGAAATGGCACGGGTTGATTTAACCAGCTTTAAGGAAAATTAGTGTCACGTTCCAACGAGGTGTCAAAAAAATGTGTCTTTGAGATTAATCTGGTACAGACCAAGGGGTGGGGTTCAAAAGAAAGAGGAAAGACCCCGGGGGGGGAAAAGTGGTTGTGTCCCGTGCCTGTTGTCTTGGGGGTCCATTTTGTGCTGTGTATGTGGAGAAGTTTTCCGTGCTGAGCGCCGGGCTTTGGTTTCATGTTCCCCACCAGGTTGCTGCAGCTGTGCCAGCGGACCATGGCGCTCCCAGTGGGACGAGGAATGTTCACCCTGTTCTCCTACCATCCCGTTCCCACAGAGCAGCTGCCCATCCCGAAGCTCAATCTCACCGGTACGTGGGGCGGTGGTTCCTTCCCAGCCAGTCTGGTGTGGGTGGGAGATGAGCGGAGTTTCTTTCAGTTGTTACCCCATTTCCTTCTGAGCTTACTGTAACTTTTGTAGCATCTTCTGTGCTTTTCTGTGGAGAGTTCCATGGCTGAGGTGTGATTTTTGGGGATGTAGCAGCCCTTGGGGTTTGAATCTTTTCCCCTCTTAGTTTCTTCTGGAGTGGTCACAGCAGGGGCCGGCTGGGATCAGAGCTGTCCTTCCCCCCGTGGCCGGTTTGGGTGTTCCTGATGGCCATGAATCACTCTGTCCCCGGCAGGCCGTGCCCCTCCCAGGAACACCACCGTGGATCTGAACAGTGGGAACATTGACGTGCCCCCCAACATGGCCTGCTGGGCCAGCTTCCACAACGGGGTGGCCGCTGGGCTGAAGATCGCTCCCGCTTCCCAGATAGACTCCGCCTGGATCGTCTACAACAAGCCCAAAATCGCCGAGCTGGCCAACGAGTACGCGGGGTTCCTCATGGCCCTGGGCCTCAACGGGCACCTCACCAAGCTGGCCACGCTCAACATCCACGACTACTTGACAAAGGTGAGGGAAAACGGGCGGGTTTCTCTGGACCACTGAGCTGGAAGTTTCCTGCTGTGGGAGAACGGCAGAGTTGCTGCCTGTTAGTGGTTGTGGTGCGGGACTGAGGATGGTTTGGGCTGGAAGGGACCCTTCCTCAACACATGGAAGGACCAGAGCACTGGGACAGCTGTCCAGGAAGGGCATGGAGTCTCCCTCTCTGTAGAGATTCCAAACCTACCTGGACTCATTCCAGTGTCACTTGCTCCAGGTGGCCCTGGACTGGGCGATCTCCAGAGGTCCCTTCCAACCCTAAATATTCTGGGATTCCCCAAAATGAAGAAACTTCATTTCTGCCCAGAGGTTTTTCAGCAGTTCCATCACTAGACCCTTCCAACCCTGGGACAGGTGTTTTCCCGCCTCTGAAGGCAACATCCCCGTTCCCTTTCCCCCAGGGCCACGAGATGACCAGCATCGGGCTGCTGCTCGGCGTCTCCGCAGCCAAGCTGGGCACCATGGACATGGCCATCACCCGCCTGCTGAGCATCCACATCCCTGCCCTGCTGCCTCCCACCTCCACGGAGCTGGACGTGCCCCACAACGTGCAGGTGGCTGCCGTCATCGGGATAGGCCTGGTGTACCAGGGCACGGCTCACAGGCACACGGCCGAGGTGCTGCTGGCCGAGATAGGTGGGTGCTGACCACCTGTGATGGATTGTGTCCTCCTCCTGTGCCTGCTCTGGTTTCTCCTTGGGACAGCCCTTATTTTGCGTGGGACTTTACAGAGAGGCTCTCTGGTTTGTTAAATAGGGGAATGGGGATAAGTTTGAAGGGTGGAATTGCTTTTGGTAATTGGGGGTGTGCAGCCTCTTTTAGCAACAGCATTTGGGTAAGTTCAGGGATCTTAAAGAGCACTGGTATTCTCACCGTGTCTCTGAACTGCAGCCACAGCATTTAGGAGGGAGTTGCCATTTAGGGAGGGATGGATGGATGGATGGATGAAGTGCCAGTTCCTTGGAGTTCCACTGGGGACTTTCCTGAGAAGGGACGGATATTTTTTCCCTCCTTTCATTAGTAGCTCTTAATTAAACCGTTGTTTGCTAAACTGGCACTTTAAAAGGTGGGTTTTGCTGCTTTGTTTTCTCCAGGGCGTCCCCCCGGGCCAGAAATGGAATATTGCACCGACAGGGAGTCCTATTCCCTGGCATCTGGGCTGGCCCTGGGCATGGTGTGCCTCGGGGTAAGTCGGCTGCAATCAGCAGAACACTCGTTATCCGTTGGGATGGGATTATAGGAGCTGTTTCACCCTTGGGCCAAAGGCAGGGGGTTTTCTCCTCGAGGAAGGCACTTCCATGTTTTTCCTTCTCCTCTCCCCTCCTTAGCATGGCAGTAACCTGATAGGGATGTCAGACCTCAACGTTCCCGAGCAGCTCTACCAGTACATGGTCGGGGGCCACCGGCGATTCCAGGCGGGAATGCACAGGGAGAAGCACAAGTCTCCCAGTTACCAAATCAAGGTAGGTGCCGCCCATTTTGGTGGAAGTCTGGGAGGTGTCTCCACGCCCTGGGTGACCTTGGGAACCCACACACCCGCCTGGGGCCATTCCCTTCCCACCTGGAGGTGCTCCCTGTGTTTCCACAGGAAGGTGACACCATCAACGTGGACGTGACGTGTCCCGGTGCCACCCTCGCCCTTGCCATGATCTACCTAAAGACCAACAACAGGTGGGGACCCTGGAGCCGCTGCAGGAGCGTGGCACAGCAGTTTAAGCTGCTGTGGTGGTGGCTCTGCCGTTTGGGAATTGCTGGGATGTGACCTGTTCCTTTGCCACGCCCTGCAGATCCATCGCTGACTGGCTGAAAGCTCCGGACACCATGTACCTGCTGGACTTTGTAAAGCCAGAATTCCTTTTGCTGAGGGTAAGGTTTGCTGGGGTTTTATTTCTCAGTCCATTCAGCTGATGGTTTTTAATTCCAACCCACGTTCCCATCACCCAGAATCCCCTTGGATCACTGCTCTCCCTGTTGCTCTCCAGCCCAACTCAGCCCTTCCAAAAATTCCTCCTCGTACTGAGGCAGCTTCCTTGTCATCCAGCACAGAATTCATGGAGAAATATTTGGAAGGCACATTTTATATGCAGCATGAAATGAAATGTTTGGGTGCGTTATTATAGCTTTTCCCGATGTTACAGATAAATGGAATTATGGGATTAACTCCACAGGGAATTTTCATCTTGCCCTTGCAAGGATTTTTTTCCCGGGGTTTCTGTTTTTTCTGGCAGCAGAATTTGCACATCTGAAAGTAAAAACTGTTTTCTCATTTCTGATAATGAAGAATGAAAAAAAAAATGTGGAAAACAGGCAGCTGGATTGTCTGGTTTTTTGGGATGCAGTAAGGATATGAAAAAATACCGTTGCTGTTTGTGTGGTGGGGTTTTTCTTCCCTATGTTTTGGATTTCTCCCTTTTTTCAGACCTTGGCTCGCTGCCTGATTTTGTGGGATGACATCCTGCCCAATTCCAAGTGGGTCAACAGCAACGTGCCTCAAGTAGGTGTTTGGTTATGTTTGGTGTCTTTGCTTCCCAGTTTTCCACCTTCCCTGGATTGTTCTGGGTGGGAGCAGTTCCTTGGAGGAAAAAGCCCACCAGGTTTTACATGCCTGTGCCACAGACTTGTTTTGTATCCCTTTGATGGCCAGAATTTCAATTAAAAGTCGGTTTTTCCCTGGGTGAACTTTTCCCTCATGCTTTTTATAGATCATAAGGGAGAACATCATCTCCCTCCATGCCACAGAGCTGCCTTCCTCTGAGGACCTGAGCTTAGAAACGCTGGCGTGAGTAACATTCACAAAACTCTTCCCAAAAAAAAAACTCTTAGGGAATTTTCCTGCCCCATAAAGGAGACTGCTGTTTTATGGGATATCCTTCTATAAGGGATGAGTCTTCCCTTTCGATTTTCCCCCTTTTACTGGTGGAGGAGCCTGTGTATTCCAAGGAGGGGAAGAGGGGTATGAAGTCATTTCCTGTTGATGTTATTCCTTAGGCAAGCCCACGTCTACATCATCGCCGGAGCCTGTTTATCCCTGGGATTTCGCTTCGCCGGCTCGGAGAATCTGGCAGCATTTCAGTGCTTGGTAAGGGGGGGGAATTATCTATTCCCCTTCCATCTCCAGAGACCTTTCACTTCTCATTAGGATCCGTATTTAGGGTGTGTGTTTAGGGTGCATTTCTTTGCTTTCCAGTACAAATACGCCACAGATTTCCTGAAGTGTTTGTCGGCTCCGACGGCGTCCATAGTAAGTCCTTCCTAGCTTTCCTCTCACTTCATGTGGCACACTCTGATAGCCCTCAGCCAAACCTGGATGGAAACACACCCAGCCCTTTTACCCATTAATTGTAGGGTGGGAATTACAGGCTGGGAGTCATTCTGGAGGGATTTGCTGCTTCTCCCCTTTGCTGTGGGTTGTGGTTTCCAAGCTCCAGGGGGTAGAAAGCAGCGGATCAGCCCGACCACAGGAGGAATAAAACCTTTGTTCTGCCCCCAGACAGGTCACTATAACCTGGAGACGTGCCTGAGTGTCCTGCTCCTGGCTCTGGCCATGGTCATGGCGGGCTCTGGGAACCTCCAGGTCCTTCAGCTCTGCCGTTTCATGCACAAGAAGACGGGGGGAGAGATGAACTACGGCTTCCACCTGGCTCACCACATGGCTCTGGGGCTCCTCTTCCTGGGAGGAGGAAGGTGATTTGCCATTTCCAAAGGCAGGGCTCGTCCCTTCTTCCAATTTCCTTCATTTTCCTTTTTTTTTTCCTAACATACTGATGCATGAACACACCTTCTGTTGCAAAGGCAAGTCTAGTTGTCTTGTAGGTACTGAAATGCCACGGGAATTGTTCCTGACTCGCAAACTCCTTTCCTCATCCCTGGGAACACCAAAATATTTTGAACCCCTGTGGTTTTTTAGCAGGGAAACTAAAAGATAATGTCTGTTTGTTTTTTTTTTTTTCCCCTGCAGATACTCACTGAGCACTTCAAACTCTTCAATAGCTGCTCTCCTTTGTGCCCTGTACCCTCACTTCCCTGTCCACAGCACGGACAACCGGTAAGGCTTTGCTGGGGATCCCGCATTTCTCTTTGGTTTCACCACCAGCTGGATTTGGTTGTGGAGCCAGGCGTGGTTTGGCATTCAGGGACCATTCCCTGCCTGTGCTGAGCTCCTGATTTCCACCCCCAGGTACCACCTGCAGGCCCTGCGTCACCTGTACGTGCTGGCAGCCGAGCCGAGGCTCCTCACCCCGGTGGACGTGGATTCCAACTCTCCTTGTTATGCCCTCATAGAGGTGACCTACAAGGTAACGTGGCTGGGAGGCCTTGGGGAAGGGCTGGGAGATGCCTGAGCGCTGGGATTTACCCCAGTTTTCATCGGTGTGGCCTCCAGTCTTGGGTTGTTTCAAGCTGTGCTGAAGGAATTCCCTGCAAACAACTGACAGGTTCGTGCTCATCCCACTCCCAGCTCCCGTGTGCTTTGATGGCACCTGGAGGGCAGGAGGAGAGTCACCCCAGTGTCCTCTGACAGACAGGGGTGTCACGACTGACCCAGGTTCTCCTGGATTTTTGGGTGGTTCTGGCAAAGAGTTCTCCACATTCACAGCAAACTTTACTTCCCAGACTTGCCCACGGTGTTGATCCATCCGTGGGAAAGTGACTTTACTCATGTTTCCTGTGCCCAGGATTTTACTCAGGGCTCGGGACAGAAACACCCCAGACTGCTGCCAGGGAAGTTATTCCCCATAAGATACCCTTTTTCTTCCCTTTTCCTAACCTGGGAATCCTGTGGCATTTTGAAGGGCACCCAGTGGTACGCAGAGGCCACCGAGGAGCTGATGGCACCCACGCTTCTTCCAGAGCTTCACTTACTGAAACAGGTAAAGGAACTCTTCCATTTCAATGGAAATCCACCCGTTTTTGTGTCACAAAGAGTGCAGGAGCAGAGATTTAGGGATTTTTTTGATTCCCTGCCCTGCCTTAGCCTGACTCTGGGTAACAGTGCCCTGTTGCAGTGACTCCTGGGACTTAAATTATGCCACCTGCTTCTCAGTGGTCTTGACCAAGATCTTCCAAGATCTGATGGGACAGGGAGTTCCCTGTGCCAGAAATTTCGCTACAGGAGACAACAAAGCTCCTCCTTCTGAATTCTCTGGCTGAGCAGCAGGAAAAAGGGCCCAGAAAAAAAAAAAAAAAAAAACAACTGTCAAACCCCCTTAATTTAATGCTTCTGGTTCTATTTAATAAAAAAAACCTGCTTCTCTTGACAGATCAGAGTGAAGGGACCACGGTACTGGGAATTATTAATAGATTTAAGCAAGGGAACCAATCACCTCCAGTAAGTATTTTTAGTGCTTCACCAAATAACGAGCTTGTAGTAGTTTTTACTGAATGTTTGGGTTTTTTTTTTTTAACCCCTCCTACGGGTTAGAAAGAAGCCTGGCTTTGCTCAAGTCACTGCTGTGCATTTGGCAGCACTTTTTTTTTTTTTTTTTGAGGGGGGCGGAGCGGGGGGAGAGGAGGAAAGAAAGAAACTGCGTAGTTGGTTTCACCTATTGATGTGAATAATTCATGCAAAAAAAACAGGGGCAGGGGAAAACCTGATAGTAAAAAACCACAGAAATTGGCAGTGGGATGGAGCAGCCCCAGAAAGCAGCTCCAGCTCATGGTTTTGGTTTGGTTTTGAGTGGCTGTGATGTCACGTTTCCCAGACTGTTGGGGCTGTTGCTGCTCTCTGAGGTGCTGTTTTGCTGGCGGTACAAAGCGCCCGCCGTGTTTTCGGCTCGCTCGGGGCGCGTTGGGCAGCTGTGGGAACCGGAGATTTTACCGGAATACAGGATTTGGGGTGAAATCGCACTCACAGGGAGTGGTAGAAGAAACCAGCTGAGTCTTTGAGCTCAGCTCAAACTCCTTTTAGTTCGTGTGAAAGCCATCAATGAATAACTTGAATCAGTGAGGCTGGAAAAGTCCTCCGAGATCACTGAGATCACTGTCAGCAGGAGAGATTAAATTAGACACAGCCCATTAGTGCAGCATCCTGGTTCTTCCCCATCAGGAAGCAAATCCCGAGCCACCTCCTGCTCCAGAGCTTAGTTTTCTTGAACTGAGCCTCCACCGCTTGTTTGCTGCAGCAGGAGCCAGGAGGAACTTGCTGCCTTTGGGATTTACCTGCTCCCTGGGTCTCCAGGAGCTTTGAGTCCATCAGCTCTTGTGTCACAATGTGTCTTTCAGTACTTTAAGATGGCAGGAAAGAATTTTCCCTGTCTTCCTAGATGGGCATTGCTGGATTTTATTTTGCAAGGCAGTTTCCATACATGTAATTCAGTTATTTTAAGCATGCCCAGTGCAGCTGATGCTCTAAATGGGGTGAACTTCAGACCTCTGCACGCTCCTGTTTGTAGGATTGGGCAGGAATAGTGGTGATTTGATGGGGTTTGGGATTTTTATATGGAGAAGGGATCTTTTGGGGCTGGGAGCTCATCTGAGAAGAGTGATAGAATAATAGAGTGGTTTGGGTGAGAAGGGGCCTTAAAGCCCATCTCATCCCACTGTTCCATGGGCAGGGACACCTTCCACTATCCCAGGTTGTTCCAAGCCCCATCCAACCTGTCCCTGAACACTTCCAGGGATGGGGCAACCACAGCTTCTCTGGGCAGGCTGTAAATAATTAGGACAAAGCCTGCAAAGGAACATTATTGCATGGGAGCTGTGGGAGCTGCCCTTCCTCTCCAGGCTGCCCCTCTGTGTCCCCATATCCACAGAAACAAGCCCCACTGTGCTGTTCCAGGTCGATCCTCTCCAAGGGTGGCATCCTGTACGTGAAGCTCAGAGCTGGGCAGCTCTCCTACAAGGAGGATCCCATGGGATGGCGCAGCCTCCTGGCACAGACCGTCACTCACCGCAGCTCCGAAGCACGGGCCTTCAAGGTACTGCTCCTGCAAGGGTCTCCTGCCAGGGATGCTCCTGTCCCTGGTGTGCTTGGTCATGGAATCACTTAGGCTGGATCATGGATTCAACCTTTAGATCATGGAATCCAACTTCCAGATACTGGAGTCCTGACCCTTAGGTCACGGATTCCAACCTTTGATGTGGGTTACAGTCTTCCTCACTCGTGTTTTGGAAGGTTTGGTTATCAATTGCTGCTGCCTTTGTGCACCAAACCCAAAAAGTTCATTTTAAGAGTGTGTTTTAATCTCTCTGTTTTTTTGTTTTTTTTTTCCCCAGCCAGAAGCGATCTCCGCTTTCACTTCCGACCCCGCTCTCTTTTCCTTTGCTGATTATTTCTGCAAACCAACTGTGGACATGGGCCAGGTAGGGCGTGTTGGTGGGCACCAGCACTTCTGGCGTGGATAAAAGGTGGGGGAAACCTGCATTAAACTCTGGAGCAGAGTGCAGCCCTCCAAGCAACGGGAACAGGGAATATTCTGCAGGATGTTTTGTAATATGAAGGTGTAAAGGGGTGGTGACCCTCTAATTTTTGTTGGTTTGGTATTGCCCCCTTCCTTGAGGAATGTGTTTAAGAGATCCAAAGAGCCCTGGGGCATTTAGGGGAAGTCAGGAAGGGGTTTGGGTGCTCTGCTTGGAACCTGAATAAATCGTGCCTAACGCGTGTCCTTGATCAGAAACAGGAAATCCTGGATCTTTTCTCCTCCATCCTCTACGAGTGCGTCACCCAGGAGAACCCAGAGATGCTGCCCACGTACATCGCCATCGACCAGGTGCAGTCAGCTCCTAGTTCTGTTTTAAGGAACAATTTGGGCCTTTTTTGGAGGGGGCAAAGAGTGTTCCCTGCAGCGTCTGAGGGTCCCTTCCCTTCATGTTCATGGCGTCGGTTGTTCCTCCTCCCTCATGCTGTGTTTCCCCTCTCCCAGGCCGTGAGGAGGCTGGAAAGGGGGGAGATGTCGGAGACCTTCGAGCTGTGGCAGATCAAGCTGGTGCTGGAGTTCTTCAGCTCCCGGAGCCACCAGGAGAGGATGAGCAGGAACCCCAACCGAGGGCTCTTCATGAACTCGGAGTTCCTGCCCGTCATGAAGTGCACTATAGACAACACGTTGGACCAGTGGCTGCAAGGTAGAGAGGGGAGGGATCTTTTATCCAGCTCTTCACAGAATTCCAGACCGGTTTGGGTTGGAAGGGACCTTACAGAGCGTCTCATTCCACCCCCCTGCCCTGGGCAGGGACACCTCCCACCAGGGTTGCTCCCCTGGTTCCTGTCTCCCTGATCTAGGTTGGCAAGGGAAAGGCAGGCAATGGGATAAACCAACTTGTTTTCAGTTTGGAGTGGAATTCTGTTTGCCTGTAGTGGTTGGGAGGTTTAGTTGGTGTTTTCCAGAGAAAATGCCTTCCTAATCCTGCACTGGGAGAGTTTTATGGGAGGGGTGGCCAGAGCAGGGAACAAGGTGTGTAGGGTGGCCATGGCAGAAGGAAGGAGGTTGGAAAACAAGCCTCCTGTGGGGAGATGGAGATTTTGCTGTAGAAATCCTCCCTGGAATGCTTCCTGAGTTTCCCTGGTGTGCCTTGTGTCTCGCAGCCGGAGGGGACGTGTCCCTGCATTCCTACCTGAGCGGGCAGCCCCCAGAGGAATGCCAGCTGAGCATGCTGGCCTGCTTCCTGATCTACCACTCTGTGCCCACACCAGCCCAGCTGGCAGCTGGAGGCTTGGAAGGTGAGTCTGGAGCTGGGATCCAGGGAAAAACCCTGGCCCCTTTCACTGGGCAGCTCTTCCTCCATCAACCCAGCCTGGCATCCACCAGTGCTCTGCTCCCCTGAGGGGACTCAGCTGCACTGCCAACTTTGGGAGCTCTGTGCCCTGCTTAGGGCTGTGACAGGAATGTCACCCCCTCCGTGGGGAGAGGGATCTGGGGCTGGAGGCTCCCCAGGGAGTGCCCATCCCAGGAATGCTGTGCTGGCCACGGCACTGAGCATATGGATTCCTGTGTCTGGGCTTGGATGATTCCAATCCAGTGCCTGCTACACACCTCTCCTCTGGGCGTTCTCTTTGTGTTCTTCTTGCTGATGGAATGTGGGATTTCTTCCAGTTTTCATATAAAAGCTGACCTTTTATCCAGCGTTTGCTGGGAAAACACCTCCGGAGCTCCCCCCAGCTCTGCTCCCTCTATCACAGCTCTACTTGAGGCAAACCCCACCCCGTTTTTACCTCATTTTCTTCATCCTGGATGTTTTTTAGGGAGCAGGAGCTTCTCGGAGCTGCTGTTGAAGTTCAGGCGGCTGCACATCCCGGTGCGGGCGCTGCTCCGGCTGGCACCGCTGCTCCTGGGGAACCCCCAGGCCATGGTGCTGTAGGACCACCAGGACCACCCAGAATCTGCTTTATTTTGTACCTTTCTCGACCACCAAACTCACCCCCACCCCAGCTGTGAAGACAGACAGGAGTTATTTATAAACTGTTACCAGGAGTGGGGAAAAAAAAAAAAAAGAATTATAAAAGTGAGGTCATAATAAATTTACTTTTGTAACGAAGGGTTGTTTACAAATAATGCCTTTTTTGGTGGGGAATTCTGAGGGGGCCTTGACTGGGAGCTGGGCCTTGTCCTTGTTTTTATAACCCCTTTGCTCGTGTTGTATCTCAATCCTCTTCCACGAGGTCCTGGAGGGTGGAGGCAGCTTGGAAGGTGCCGAACCTGCTTTCCCTGGAGCGCTGAACTGGGAGCAGGGCTGGGTCCATGCTGGTTCTGGTGCTTAATTTGTCATCAAACAGGTGGAATTCCTCCAAAAAAAGCAGCCAGAGGTCAAGTGATTCTTCAGCCAGAGGCAAGGGAGTGGATCCTGCTTATTCTGGTTCTGAATTGAATCACATTCCATGGGGTTTGTGCTGATCTCTCCCTGTTTTATCCCAAACCCTCGAGAAGAGGAGCCAAAGGAATTTTGCAGGTGAACAGAGGGAGAAAACCAGGAGTCATTAAAAAGAGAAAAAAAAGAAAAAACATAGAATTATACAAATCACATTTTTATTACTAAGAATGTGTTTAATACATATTAACTGAGGTTTTCCAGTTGCTTGAGACGTCCTGAAGGAAGCAGAGCCTGTGACAAATTCCAGCCAGAAATTCCCACTAGACCAGATTGCTCCAAGCCCCGATCCAACACCTCCAGGGTTGAGGAATGGGATTTTCCCAGGGCAAATTTTTTTTTTTTAGGCCTCCTCAAGCCCCTTCCCCAACCCCGGAATGGGTTTCCTGGGTTTATCTCAGTTGGAAAAAGGGCAGAAAGCACAAATGCTGCATTTGGGGTGAAAAGCTAGGAAAGCTGCGGGTGTCCTAATGCCTCTGGCTCTCCTGATGGACGCGTGGGGTTTATCCCACTTTCCAAAGCACCGGGGGCAGGACGCTGCTGGAAGGTGAAGATGCACTTGGCCACAAACAGGATTAAAAAAAAGGTGAGTGAGACGAAAAAAAAAAAAAAAAAAAGGTAAATAAAACAGAGCAAACCAGCTCTGGCAGATCCCCCCGAGGAGCTGGGGCGTCAGGATGCTCCCAGCTCCCTCCGGAGGCCGGGAACACGCCATTCCCGGGGGGCTGGGGGTGGGAGGCGAGCGCGTGGGCGCCGCGAGAGCCTCTGGTGAAAGAGCTCTGGGGCTTCCTGTTTCCTTTTGAAGCTTGAGCAGAATTTGAAAGCAGCGGCTGCCGTGACCTGGACCAATGATCGGGGCAGAGCTCGGCGCAGTTTCGGCGCCCGTTACGAATGCCAGGGCTGCGCTTCCAGCGGCTCCGCTTCCAAGAGGCTCCTCATCCAGCGGCTCCGCTCCCGGCGCCTTCGCATCCCGGCTCCACGTGGAGCCCCCCCGTGTGCTCCCCATCCCAGGGGGCTTCCTGCTGCTCCTCGGCACCCCCCGGCACGCAGGGTAAGGTGATATTCCCTTCGCCAGGCGTTTGCACCGCCGGTCCCTTTGCCTGCCGCCGGGAATGGCAAGAAACAACCGTGGAGTGGTTTGCAAATTCCTCACGGGGGGGCATTTTGGATTTTGCGCTGGCTGCGGGGTGGGTTTGGGGTTTTGCTCGTCCCGCAGCACCCCCGGAGCAGGATCTGCCCTCGGGGTTGCTGGGGGGGCTCTGGATGCGGTGGGATTTGGAGGGGATTGAGGGGAGCCCCGGGAGCCGCAGGGAGGGAGCGGCTCTGCGCAGGCACGGGGATGGGGGGAGATGGGATGTGGAGGTTCCTCCTCCCACCCCGAGGTCCTACAGCCGGATAACGAGATTCCCCATCCCGGGAAGTGTTCCTGGCCAGGCTGGACGGGGTCTGGAGCGACCTGGGATAGCGAAAGGTGTCCTTGGCCGTGGCAGGCGGTGGAACGGGATGAGCTTTAAAATCCCTGCCACCCAAACTATTCTGGGATTCCCTGATAAATCCCGGCCGGAGAGGCACAGGCAGGGACTGAGCCCGGACTCCGCTGTTGTCACGCCTCGTATCCAGACTGCTTAGTCACCTGAGGGGGTTGGATTTTCTGCTGCACCCACGAGCTGTTTCCGTGCTCTCCCCTGGGAAAGGCAGCCGCGGGTTATCCTCCTGCCGCTCCACCCAGGACCCGCCAGGTTTTCCCCTGGGAAGCGGACACATCCCTCTAATGCCTCCCATCCCGCTCTTGCTTTGGGGCTGCTCGTGTTCCCCCCGGCCGTCCCGGAGCCGCGTGGCTTCCATGAGGGGTCTAACAGCCCTCGGCTGGTGCATCCCCCGCAATTTTCCAGTTGATCCCCGCTCCTTGGAACGCCACTCCTGTTCCAACCCGGGCCCCATGGCCGCCTTCCCCCCTCACGCCGAGTTCCTTTTTTTGGCTGGGATGCCCAAATTTTCGGCAACAGTGACCTCTGTCGGCATCGACGCGGGGCCCGATGGCACCGACCTGGCCCCGCTGTCACCCGGCTGCATCTGCCACCGCCGGCACCCACCGCCTCGCTCCTCGTTCCACCAAGAACTCGTGTTTTTGGGAGCCCATCCTGCCCTCCTGGCTGCTCCACAATCCCGGCCCCGGCGTTTCGGGAAGCGTCGGTGCCGGGAGGCGGCTGCCGGCCCTGCTCAGAACCGGTGACAACTTACCGAAAGGTCTCCCGGGGACAACCCCGAAGCCGGGAAGCCGAAAATTCGGGGTTTGAATCGGCGCGGCCAGACCTCCGTGACTCATGGCAGCAGAGGCGCTGCCGCCCGTGACTAATCCCGGGAGCACTTTGTGGCGGTGCTTGGGCTCCGGCCGCCTTTCGAACAAGTGTTTTTTCACAATTCAATAACGACAATAAAAAAATCCAGGTGTGAGCAGGGCAGAGAGGGGAAGGAGGTGCTTTGGGTGCCGCCGACTGGGGGCTGACAGGTCGATTTTGGTGCCACCTCAGCTCCTCCATCCATGCCCGTGCGCACTCAGAGCGGCTTTTCCCTGCTGGAAAACGCTTCCAGCACCGCTGGAGCGGCCCGATTCCGAGCGCGGACCGGCAGCTCCCGGCCGGCTGCAGGTGGCGGCGAGTTCTGGATGCTGTGGGGCCGTGGCGGCGGCCGGGGGAGTGACTCAGAGGCGCTTTGGGGCTCTGTGGTTTTGCTTTCATGGTTTTGCTGTGACTTAGCAACTTGTTTTTTCGCTCTGCGGGAAGGCAGGTGCCGGCATGCCCGGCAGAGCCGCCGGCCCGCAGCATCCCGGCCATCCCGCGCCATCCCCGGGCTTTGGGATGCTGGGCGTGAATTCCTGCAGCTGAGCCCCACGGGGGATGCGGGCGGCGATCACTTGGGACCTGCATCCCCTGGGGCACAGCCGGCAGCTCCATCCCAAAATCCGGCAGCTGGTGCCTGCCCGGAGCCCGGCTGGAACAGCTTCCACCCCTTCAGGGCTTATTAATTTCTTTCTAGAGGGAAAATTGGAAAATTGGGTGTCTGACAGTGACTCTGGCGTTGCCCAAACCTCGCAGCCGCGCTCCAGAGAGCTCCGGGCGTTTCTGGCCAGATGGGTTTGGAAGCTAGGCCAGCAAACTGGCTTTTTCCAGGGAAATGCTCGTGACTGCCAACATGTTTTCCAGTATTGTCACAATACTGGGGGGAAGAGAGGCGGGAAGGGGCAGGTTGAGTGTTTACCCACTGCAGCATGACATCCCTCCTCCTCTATCTCCTTCCCATGAGAAGCTCGTAGGGTGATTCCTTCCTCTGTCCTTCCAGGCAGGACATTTCCCACCAACTTGTGCTCTGCTGGGCTGAGATCCAGGGGTGTCCCTGGGAAGCGCTGGGCAAAGAGGAGCATCCAGCCCCCGGATTTTTTGGAGGAATGTCCAAGCATGAGGTGCCACTGTAGCTAGTGTTGGGCTCCAACATCTCCTGAGTTCTGCACCTCCTGGGTTCCTTTGTGATCCTTCAAATCCCAACCAATGGAGCAACTGCCGGTGTATTGGGTGGGAAAGGGGTGAAAATCACAGATGAGGGCACAGAGGGGACAGCTTTGGGTGGTTTTCCCCGGCTCTCAGCCGAGCCAGAGCATCCATCACCCATCCCACGGCAGCTCCCTCGGGCACAGCTGGGATTGTCCCAGCACCGTGGGTTGTCATCGACACGGCTGCGGCACAGCCAGGTCAGGAGCTGGAAGGGTTAAAGCCACCAGGTCGAGGGACTGAGGCTGGGATGCTCAGCTGGACTCAGGCACAGCCTTGGAGCACCCAGTGCCAAACCCCTCCGGATCTGAGCCACCTCTCTGGTGCCATAAATCCAAGTTCCTCCGAGTCACTCGCTCCCAGCCCCCCCTTCCCGCTGCGTCAGCCCCTCCCGGGGCTGCTCGTGCCGACTGAGTCATCCCTGAACTCCAGCTGAATCCGGGAGCACGGACCTTCCCACAAGCCACGTGTGGGGCACATTGTTTTCCCGAAACACAGCACCACCCTGCCCCTCCAAAATCACGCAAAGAGGGAATGGAGAGGGAAAAACCCGGAGCAGGGACACAGGCAGGGTGACAAACACCCCCCTGCAACGGGAGAGAGGGAAAGAGTCCCTTAGGTGGGAGGGAAAGGGCTCGCAGTGGGGTGAATATCTTGGATGCGCTTGCCAGAGCCGTTGCCTGGGGAATGGGGATGGTTTCCATCGCCCATGTGCAGCCAGAGCCTTTCCCACGGGATTTGCGGGGAGGTCACGGCTCCTTTTAGGTGGGGATGGGGGAGAAAACGGGGTCTTCCCAGTGGACAGGCTGGAATAGCATCCAGGAGCCCGAGAGCTTGGGAACACATCACCTGGGTGAGAGAGAGGAGAGTGGGCGATCCCCTAGTCCCTTCCCAGCCTCCTCTGGCCCCTGTTGTCCCCACGGATTTGGCTCCAAGCCCTGGGAAACGAGACCTTTCCCAGCAAAGGCTCTTTCTGATGAGAAAAACTCCCCGGTCCTTTCCCGAGGCGTGTAACCCCGAGGAAGTGGGAGAGCCCATCAGCCATGGGAAAATCTCCTTCCCTGCATCCCAGAGGGGGGGACGGGGCCATATAAACCCCCAGCACGTCCCGGGCTGGGAGGGAGCTGCAACGAGGAGAGGCCAGGTAGGATATGGGATGGGTTTACTCTGGTCTGAGATCCGTGGAGGGATCCCACTGCAGGGAATCCACGGGTGCCTTCGGAATCTGGTGGGGGGGGGGAGTTCCTCTGGGACACTGGGGGGTTCTGAGCTGAGGGAACGCCAGAACCTGGTAAAGCGAGACTCTGGAATCAATGAAATTCCTACAGTTTTCCCTGGCTGGTGGAGTTTTTATCCACCCTAAGGACACTTGCTGTGCCTCGCCCAGTCTGGATCACTCTCACAGCCCAGGGTAGGATGCTGGGGCCAAGCTTCCCGCTGTCATCCCAACATTCCCCCCTGTTATTCCCATTAATACTGAAGCGTTAACGGCATTCCAGCAGAAGGTGTGCAGGTTGGGACTGAGCTTTTCCCAGGGAAACTGATCCTGACCCCCTGCTATGAAGTGCCTGTAGAACGGGAAGTGTGGGAAGCAAAGGGATGAATCCCTGTGGTGGAGCATCCCACAAGGTGGCACAAAGCCCTGGGCGATTCCCACCCTGTGGCACAAAACCCACCAGGACAAACCTGCTCCTGCCTCCGGAATTCCCGGTGCTGGGATGCTCAGCTCGCCGGGTGATTCCCCCATTCCTCCACAGGTGATTCCCTGGCCCAGCGCTGCAACACAAGAAGCAGAAGAGGTTGTTTTTTAAGCAACATAAATTTCAAAAATCCTGTTTCTCCTATTTTTCCCCAGGGAAGCCAACAGGGCGAGTGAGCAGGAGCATGGACAGCTGTCCCGCTGGGATTACGACTGGAAGGGGGGACCTTTTCCTCCCCCCACCCCCACATTATTTCGGACACCGCTTGACGGTGGGAAACGAGTGACATTTGTGCAGTCAGTTTTTCCCGTGGAAACGTACCCAGGCCTGGCGCCTCCTCTCCCGTGGCAGGACGTGGGCTCGGGTGAGTGTCCCCGTGGGATGGGATGGGATGGGATGAACGGCTTTGGGATGGGCGGGACGGCTTTGGGACGAGCTGCTTGGGGTGCAAAGCACCGAGCAGGGGGGGACCCATCCCCGGGTGCCAGGGGGAGGCTGCGGGTGCCACCAGCACCCTGAGTGTCACCGGCACCCCGAGTGTCACCAGTCCTGCTCCCTGGCTGCAGACTGGGGGTTTGGGAGGCTCAGCAGCAGTTCCAGTAAGTGGAGGGGCCGCGTCACGGGGGGTGTTGGTAATTCGGGGCCTCTTTGACGAGGAAGGAAAGGGAAAACCCCACGGAGCCGCCACGGGAGGGGCTGGAGCCCCCGGGGCTCCCCCAGAATGAGTCAGCGGCAAGTGCTGCGGCTGCTGGGGTTACTGGGGCTACTGGGGTTACTGGGCTGCTCCTACTGGGGCTACTGGGGTTACTGGGGCTGCTCCTACTGGGGCTGCTGGGGGAGGGCAGATGGCGAGGGAGGTGATGGTGCTGGGGCTGTTGACGGTGCTGGTGGTAATGGGGCTGGTTGTGTGGGTGTTCCTGGTGCCCCTGGTGATGCTGATGGTGGTCCTGGGGGCTGCTGCTGGTTCTGCTGCTGCTGGTGGTGCTGCTGCTGGTTGTGCTGGTGGTACTGGTGCTGCTGGTGCTGGTTGTGCTGCTGATGCTGTTGGTGGTCTTGGTATTGGTACATGATTCCGTAAATATTTATATATTTGCAGACAGATAAATTTGTTTCCACTGAAATAAAGCTGTTGGGCGTGTATTTACATGAGCAAAATGTTTCTATTGAATTTTTCCTCTTGTTCCTGCTGAATAATGTGGTCATTAACGAATATATAGAAATGCAATTTATTTTCATTAAATGGAATGGAATAAGAGAATTTGATAGAGTAATGGAAGAGAATATGGGGGATAGGTTAATAGAATATATTTAATAAAATATATATTTTTTACCATTATTATACTATATTTTATCATTATGTTCATGATTATTATATATGGATTAGTAAAATATAATAGGATATGATATTATATATCATATATATATCATAATAATATCCTTATCGCTGGAGGCATAAATTAAGCCAGTTGAGGGAGTTAATTAGAAAAAAAAAAAAAAAAAAAAGGTGGGAAAATGGAGTATTTTAATAATAAAATGAACAATAAAACAGAGCCACTTCGGGTGTATTCCCGGGATGTCAGGGGTGTGGATGCAGCAGGAACAGCAGGATGTAGGATGGGTGATGGGGGGTGAGTTGGAGGCCACTGAGCTGCAGTTCCACAGCTGAGAGTTCTGGCATTTCAGGAGCAAAGAATTTGGTGTTTACAGACAAACACAGGCTTTGGAAATAAAGAACAAGGATTGGGAAGAAATTGAAGCACTGGGAATAAATGCAAGGATTGGGAATAAATGAGATTAATTCTTAAAGGCAAATTCTCAATATCTGGGAAAGGCCTGTATGATTTTCCAGGTGGATTTCTTGATACTGAGTTTTCCAGTCTAATTCTTAGAGGCAAATCCCACCCCCCCATGAAATTCCTATAGGATTTCCCAGGTGGGTTTCTTGATGCTTCGTTTTCCAGACTAATTTTCAGAGGCAAATTCCCAACCCCTGGCAAAGGCCTGCCTGATTTTCCTGGTGGGTTTCTCGGTATTTATTTTTCCAACTTAATTCCTAGAGACAAATCCTGACTGGTGGGAAAATCCTGTCTGATTTTCCAGGTGGGTTTCATTTCCAAGCCAAACGTTCCTTCCCGTTTTTCTGGGATGAAACTCATCCCTCCTCAGGCCAGAGTGATCCCCCCTCAGACACCAGCTGAAAACTTATGGCAGAGCAAACTCAGACTGACCACAAATTCCCTTTTCCCCCTTGTTTTCCATCCCAGCTGCCCATGGGATGCTCAGGGAGCATCGTTAGCCTGGGGGCAGCTGCAGCCCTCGGATGCCCAGAAATGCTGGGAATTAGAATCATAGGATATCCTTGAGTTGAAACGGACCCACAGGGAGGATCAAAACCCATCTCCTGGTCCTGAAATCAGCTAAAATTCCAGTGGAGTGGGAGAAGCCTGGGGATTTGGGGCACTCTCAGTGTTTCAGTTCTTCCACACGAGTCAAACCAAAAGGGGTTTGTCTCGATTTTAGGTGTGGGCTGAGCACTCCTCTCTGCCTGGCAGCGAATATTCCCGGCTTGTTCAACCCCCAAACCCCCCAAATTTATCCAACCTCTCACATTTTTGCCCCTTTTTGACTCTGGTTTAATCGATGACGTGGAGGAGGAGGAGGGGGGGGAGCATTTGACTCGAACAGCAGCGAGACCAAAATAGCGAAGTGGAAATTCACCTCAGCTCGAGATTTGAAATGAAGTAACAGCTTGAAATCAAAGAGTTCGTGCCTGGTTAAGGGAATTCCAGCCTGACTCCATCCTCTGTCTGGAGAGGGGACAGTGTGGGAAAGGGGGCAGGGCCCTGGGGGGTTTTTTTGGGGTGCTTTTGGTCATTATTTCTCGGCGCTAAATAGAGGAAGAATAAGTTTCAAGCGAAGCGTGTTTTGTTTTGTCACAGGAAGTGGAGAGAGCTTTGGGAGAGCCCTGAGACATTGCCTTTAAAGTATAGATTTGAGCGTTTTCCTGGCCGAAACAATAGGATGGATTGTAAATAGGTGTAAACCGGGGGATCATTTGGAGGGGGGGAGCAGGGTGGTGGGACCCCCGTGCTCAGCGATCCAAAGGGGAAGAGGTTTGAGGCTGCGGGGGTCCGGGGGAGGAAGGCAGCTCTTCCCGGGGGAGCAGCCAGCCGTCATTCCCTGTGCCAGGGAGCTCGAAATTGTGGGGGGCGAGGGGCGAGGGCCGAGCGGCCCTGGGGAGCCTCGGCTTTGGGAAACCGTTTGAGCTGTTTTTCGGGCAGGCTTTGGGCTCCGGCGCCTCCGGCAGCGGCAGCCTCAGGAAAAGGAGCCTGGTTTCACAATGGCTCAGTCCTCCCCCAGCCGGGCTGCCCCCGCCGAGCCGCCTCATCCTCGGAAAAACCCCGAATTGGTTATTTCGGAGCCGGGCGTTCGGCGGGGACGCGGCGCCGGCGCTTCCCTCTCCGGCCAGCCCGGAGAGCATCGCGGGGCTGCGGCGGCACCGAGCCCAGCCCGGCGGGGCCGCGGCTCCCAACCTTTCCCCGCAGCCCGGCCAGCCCCAAAAATCACCCCCGTGTCACCCCCTCTGCTCCCCCAGGGCCGGTGGGGGCCGAAATCGCCTCCACGCTGAGCCCGTCGTGTGCACTCGATGACCTTCACTGAACTTTTACAACTAAATTGCAGAATTCCTCCTCGTCCTGCGGTATTAATTTGCTTTTTGGTTTCGTTATTAATATCGAATCGGTGCGAGGTCGGCGGCGTTGGCTTTCGGTGGTAATTCACAGCTCGAGTGATTTAATCCACGTTACACTCCCAGAAGGAGGGCTCAGCCGGCGTGGCTGGGACGGATCCTCACTGCTGGATGGGGAAACACAATGGGAAATTGTTCGGGAAATTATTTGGGATCGGGAAAAATCCACCGGGTCACACAGGAGGGGGTTTGGCTTCTCCTGCGCTGGGGAACTGGAAATAATTCCAGCTAAAGTGAGGATGCCCAGGGGGGTGGGCTGGGCTGGCTTGGGGTTTGTCCATCACTGCCCTGGGACTCGTCCCTGCCTCGGGCATCCAAATTTGGCCAAAGAGGGATTTGGGGGTTAAATGTGCCCTTTTTCTCGTTGTGCTGCGGCTCTGCTGTGCCTGTCCTCGAGGCTGTACCCTCACTGAAAGGTTGCAAACAGTTTTGGGAACATGCTGTCTGCCTGAAACATGACAGAATCGGCCACAAATTGCAGATGAGACTGATAACAAAAGCCAACAACAGAAAATAGGTAGAAAAACAACACGGTAAAGGCTGCGAGACCACTGAAGGGCTTTTTTGTGTGTTTTTTTTAACCAGTTCTCTCACGATGGAAGTGAAAACACATGAAAAGAGAAATGTCTTTTGTTCTCCCACTCAAATTAAGATGCCCCAGCACCAAACCAGGCTTGAACCCAGTGGCTGGAGCTGCTGCCCAGCCCGGTCACTCTTAAATCAGCATTTTTGCAGCCAGGGAAGGTGGTTAGTTGTGTTTTTGGGGGGTCATTATATTTTTTGAACCCTAAATTTCCTCCCCACGCAGCACACCGGCAACTCAGTTCATTTTCTCAAGCCAGCCTGTTGTACCTGAGCCTCTCTGCTTGAATAAATCAGGCTTGAGCTCAGAAATTAGGATGAGGCTTTTGTTTTCGTTCTACTTATTTCATCTTTGTTTTTATAAATAAATACAAATCACTCAAACTGAAACTCGATGGCTTTGGTGATAATCAAAGAGCAGCCCTGGGGAAATTTTTCTTCATTACCATGTTCTTTCACAGCCCACACTCGGGGTTTCGGGAGGAAAACTGTTTAACCTTTGCAGCAGCACAGCCCGACGCTTTTTGAAGTCCCGTCACGCTCAAACTCGGGGTTCACGTCGAGGAGCTGCTTGGCATCACCTGCATTTTAGGGGCCACGACTACAAAAGGAACCCTCTCATCCCCCAGCCCTTTGTCCCCTCAATTCACCCCTTTGGCACAACATAAACCCCTCCAAGAAAATATTCGAACCCACCCACCCCCCCCCAACCACTGCTTCGTTTTTGTTGTTGTTTTTTCGGTTCTGTGGGGCAGCTCTGTTCTCTGCCAGCTTTGTACAACGTGTTTTAGTATTTGCAGCTCACTTCCTGTATGAGGTTAGTTTGTTTATCACAAAACCCCTATTTTTAAACCCATTTCTGCCAATAAGCCATTTGAATGGTAGTGGCAGGCGCCCGTGGCTGTCCCCGGGCTCGTGAGGGGACTCCGCTGCTGCTCCCGGCTCTGGGAGGCTTGGA